>NC_091192.1:9560585-9580585 GCF_040958095.1 Procambarus clarkii
CATAACGTGATGTATCAGTGATAGTCACTACTCACCTAGCTGTACTCGCCTAGTTGTGCTTGCGGGGGTTGAGTTTTGGCTCTTTGGTCCCGCCTCTCAACCGTCAATCAACTGATGTACAGATTCCTGAGCCTACTGGGCTCTATCATATCTACATTTGAAACTGTGTGTGGAGTCAGCCTCCACCACATCACTTCCGAGTGCATTCCATTTACTAACTACTGACACTGAAAAAGTTCTTTCTAATGTCTCTGTGGCTCATTTGGGTACTCAGCTTCCACCTGTGTCCCCTTGTTCGTGTACCTCCAGTGTTAAATAATCCATCCTTGTCTACCCTGTCAATTCCCCTGAGAATTTTGTATGTGGTGATCATGTCTTCCCGAGCTCTTCTGTCTTCCAGCGACGTGAGGTACAGTTCACGCAGCCTTTCCTCGTAACTCATCCCTCTTATTTCTGGGACTAGCCTAGTGGCATACCTCTGGGGGGTATGCCACGAACTTTTTCCAGTTTCGTCTTGTGCCTAACAAGGTACGGGCTGCACGCGGGGTCCGCATACTCCAGGGGCCAGATTCACGAAAGCACTTACGCAAACACCTACGAACCTGTACATCTTTTGTCAATCTTTGGCGGCTTTGTTTCCAATTATTAAACAGTTTATAACAATAACAACAGTTGAATGGGAAGTTTTCATGCTTGTAAACAGATTAATAAATGTAACCAAAGCCTTCAAAGATTGAGGAAAGATGTACACGTTAGCAAGTGCTTGCGTAAGTGCTTTCGTGAATCTGGCCCCAGGATTGGCCCTACATATGTGGTATACAAGGTTCTGAAGGATTCCTTACACAGGTTCCTGAAGGCAGTTATGATAGTCCTTGCATCACTTACCTTGCGGGTCACCTTACCATGATTTTCGAGTTTAGCGTCCCCGCGGCCCGGTCGTCGACCAGGCCTCCTTGGTTGCTGGACTGGTCAACCAGGCTGTTGGATGCGGCTGCTCGCAGCCTGACGTATGAGTCACAGCCTGGTTGATCAGGTATCCTTTGGAGCTGCTTAACGAGTTCTCTCTCTTGAACACTGTGAGGGGTCGGCCAGTTATGTCCCTTATGTGTAGTGGAAGCGTGTTGAACAGTCTCGGGCCTCTGATGTTGATAGTTCTCTCTTGAACACTGTGAGGGGTCGGCCAGTTATGTCCCTTATGTGTAGTGGAAGCGTGTTGAACAGTCTCGGGCCTCTGATGTTGATAGTTCTCTCTTGAACACTGTGAGGGGTCGGCCAGTTATTCGCCTTATGTGTAGTGGAAGCGTGTTGAACAGTCTCGGGCCTCTGATGTTGATAGTTCTCTCTCAGAGTACCTGTTGCACCTCTGCTCTTCAACGGGGGTATTCTGCACATCCTGCCATGTCTCCTGGTCTCATGTGGTGTTATTTCTGTGTGCAGGTTTGGGACCAGCCCCTCTACTATTGTCCACGTGTAAATTATTATGTATCTCTCTCGCCTGCGCTCAAGAGAATACAGATTTAGGCTCTTTAGTCGGTCCCAATAGTTTAGATGTTTTACTGAGTGGATTCTAGCAGTAAAGGATCTCTGCACGCTCTCCAGGTCAGCAATTTCTCCAGCTTTGAAAGGGGGTGTCATTGTGCAGCAGTACTCTAGAGAGCACAAGCGTCTTGAAAAGTATCATCATCGGTATAACATCTCTAGTGTGAAAAGTTCTTGTTATCAAACCTGTCATTTTTCTTGCAGTTGTGACGGCTACTTTATTGTGTTCTTTAAAGGTAAGGTCTTCCGACATGAGTACACCCAGATCCTATACAATAGCATTTTCGTTCTATGGTATGATTTGACTTAGTTTTGTACGTGGTTTCTGCTTTTATATTTTCATTTTTTCCGTAGCGCAGAAGCGTGAACTTATCTTCCTTAAATATCATATTATTTTCTGCAACTCTTTGAAAGACCTGATTTACATCTCATTGAAGGTTTGCCGTGTCCTCTATGTTGTCTACTCTCACAAAAATCCTTGTCATCAGCAACGTATGATACAGTGCCTGTGTCCTTGTGTCATGACCGATATGAGGATGAGAAAAAGATATAGATTGTGTCCGTGTCTATGTCCGATATGAGGATGAGAAAAAGTACTGGAGCAAGCACAGTACCCTGGGGGACTGAGCTCTTCACGGTTGATGGGCTGGATTTTATTTTGTTGACTATTACACATTGGATTCTGTTAGTCAAGAAATTGTAGATCCATCTGCCTATTTTTCCGGTAATTCCTTTTGAACGCATTTTATGTGCAATAACACCATGGTCACATTTGTCAAAGGCTTTTGCGAAACCTGTGTAAATTAGATCAGCGTTTTGTTTGTCTTCCATGGCATCTAATGCCATGTCATAGTGGTCCAGCAACTGTGACAGGCAAGAGCGCCCTGTTCTGAAGCCATGTTGTGATTTTATGTATTTTGTGATCTTACTTCTTAACACTTACAAAATTACAAGTTAGTTAAAAAAATTCAATACACATCGTCACGTTAATAATGGGTTCGAGATCGACCACAAGTACAACTTCTAAATTAAGCAACTGACATATGTGGAGAGCTAGTGTTACAATTGATACGTTTGTCCTGCACACCGCCCCCCATCCAGTGGGCAGCGGTGGATAAGTTACAATCACTTATTACTACCTACAGTTAGCAAACTGGGGATATTTGGCTAAAATTTCTGGTAGCAGATAATTTTGAATGAAATATTTACACATCGTTGGAACATTGGTTATAGAATTGTTTCTGAATTCGCGTATCTTTTCGCACTCCATCACATAGTGACGGAGGGTGTGTGAATAATTTTGTTGACACGTATGTCAAGGATAACGCCAGTATTTAGGCTCAGTCTCCAAAAAATGTGAAGGGCCTGCGATAGTGGTTTTTTTACAGTTCTTGATGAATATAGAGTTCTAAGAATCAGGGCCTGGCGCAGAGTACATAGGCATACTGTATATTGCTTCTATAAATCTAGTGGGGATAGGGTGACACCTTATACATGATTTGATGTTGGTAACACGGTCATGAAAAATGAATTTGGGTTATCGATTTTCATTGTGTTTAGAGGCTCGCTGAAAACAGTCGTACTGATTTCTCAGTATTTCGCTCATTTTTTGTTATCTGTGAAAGTTCCATCTCCCTTTCTCACGGGCCCGATGCTAGACGTAGATTTTTATCGTAATTTTGCATGGAAGAAAAAATATTTCGAATTTCTCTCACTCATGGCCTTTTGCTCTCTTTGTCTCTCTTGGATTTTGTGCGACTCTCAAGTTGTTCCGCGATTCGTTTTCTTCGCCTATAGAGGGAACGACGTTCCCGTTCCAATCTGCATCTCTTCCAGTTTTTTCTTAGGGGTATGCGGTTTGAACATATTTCTAGTTTAGCTACTGAGTTTATTTTTTCCAGGCACTGGTTGAGGTTTGCATTTTCTAGCTGATTCTCCCAGCTTATTTGTGAGGTCTTGATTTATTTGCTCCCAGTTAATCTGTTTATTATTCAAATTGAATTGCTGAAATCTCCACCAGGAATCGAGACTGGTTTTAAAGGTCTATTCCCCCATGCTTGTCAGAACTTCAATTATGTTGTGATCTGAGTATCAGTTATTTGTAATGATTGTTCCTGATCAATTCATCGTTATTAGTGAAAATGAGGCCATGATTCTAATTGCTCCTACCATTTAATGTTCTTGTGTCGTGGTGTCGTGGTCTAGGGCGTTGGCTTGGGAGTACCAAGTGAGCTGGTTAAAATTGTTCTCACGGCTCCTACTGATGTTGTCAATGGTGGTGGTGGTGATTGTTGTGGTGACATGTTGTGGTGTGTGTGAACACAATTGTCTTGACGCATCACAGGTACAAGAAGAGACGCCTGCTGCTAATTCGTGTTAGGAAAGCTTGCCCTTCCCATACCTCATGGTAAGACTTGCCCACTAGTTTTCTAGGAATACGACCCCCTTTTTCCATCCCCCCCCTCCAGGATACGAACCTAGACCAAACGGGTCGCGAAGGGGGCGAGTGTGTTACCACTGCGCCATAGGGGACTGTTGAGGCATAGTTATATATATTTTTATTTAAAGGGACTAATCACGCGCAGTGTTTCTGATGTAAAATGAATGGTTGAAAGTATAATTGCGCACGTCATCGGTTTCTATCTGATCTTTAAAATTAGCAGAGTACTATTCTTATTGTTTTACATGGGTTGAATGGGTGTTTGAGTACTAGTGTGACTTACCTGGCATCTTGCCTCTGTGTCGGCGTAGAAACCGGGCCAGGGCATGTCTGAGCAGTAGAAGTTAGTGTAGGGGACGGTGCTGATGATGGGGTAGTCGAGGCCCGGCACCCCCGGCACCGTCTCCACCAGGGCGGTGAGGGAGGCGAGGCGGGGCAGCAGGTAGGAGTACAGTGTCTGTCTCAGCATGGGTGGCAGCACGATGGTGGACGGGTCGACCCCAGCTGACCTGTGGTCATCACACACTCATTACTGCCACTCCTCCGGCTCAACACTACCCTCTTAATCATCACAACTCATAAATGCCATTTACTGAATTTATAAAGTAAATTTAGTTCAGTTATTTATTAGGAATTACTGTACAAGGTGAGACGTTATTTCTGGCAAGAGTTCTTGGCCCCGAGGTGTAGTACTAAGTTAACATTTTACACAAAGTTGAGTGCATCAAATATTGCAAACATTTTGTACTTGATATTAATTCAAAAGTCAAATTAAAATTCATTAACTATTTTGCTTCATTATATGACATTTGTCAAATTTTGTGGATAACCTTTGTATTTGCTGGAAAGATAACATACACTATAGATTGTTAATAAGTTGTGATAGTTCATTATATAGATAGTTGTTAATAAAGACTGTCAAACGGGAATAGGACATGAGAGGTGAGGAGTATGATGGGCAGAGAACAAGTGTACTGGTGAATATGACGTGACACACGAGCACTATATGAGATGAGGATGACAAGAGAGTAGTGTGGTGGCCTGGTGATGGTGTAAGAGTAGTGTGGTGGCCTAGTGGTGGTGTGAGAGTAGTGTGGTGGCCTGGTGATGGTGTAAGAGTAGTGTGGTGGCCTAGTGGTGGTGTGAGAGTAGTGTGGTGGCCTGGTGATGGTGTGAGAGTAGTGTGGTGGCCTGGTGATGGTGTGAGAGTAGTGTGGTGGCCTGGTGATGGTGTGAGAGTAGTGTGGTGGCCTGGTGATGGTGTAAGAGTAGTGTGGTGGCCTGGTGATGGTGTAAGAGTAGTGTGGTGGCCTGGTGATGGTGTGAGAGTAGTGTGGTGGCCTGGTGATGGTGTGAGAGTAGTGTGGTGGCCTAGTGGTGGTGTAAGAGTAGTGTGGTGGCCTGGTGGTGGTGTGAGAGTAGTGTGGTGGCCTGGTGGTGGTGGCAGAGTAGTGTGGTGGCCTGGTGGTGGTGGCAGAGTAGTGTGGTGGCCTGGTGATGGTGTGAGAGTAGTGTGGTGGCCTGGTGGTGGTGTGAGAGTAGTGTGGTGGCCTGGTGATGGTGTAAGAGTAGTGTGGTGGCCTGGTGATGGTGTGAGAGTAGTGTGGTGGCCTAGTGGTGGTGTAAGAGTAGTGTGGTGGCCTGGTGGTGGTGTGAGAGTAGTGTGGTGGCCTGGTGGTGGTGGCAGAGTAGTGTGGTGGCCTGGTGGTGGTGGCAGAGTAGTGTGGTGGCCTGGTGATGGTGTAAGAGTAGTGTGGTGGCCTGGTGATGGTGTAAGAGTAGTGTGGTGGCCTGGTGATGGTGTGAGAGTAGTGTGGTGGCCTGGTGATGGTGTAAGAGTAGTGTGGTGGCCTGGTGATGGTGTGAGAGTAGTGTGGTGGCCTGGTGGTGGTGGCAGAGTAGTGTGGTGGCCTGGTGGTGGTGGCAGAGTAGTGTGGTGGCCTGGTGGTGGTGTGAGAGTAGTGTGGTGGCCTGGTGATGGTGTAAGAGTAGTGTGGTGGCCTGGTGGTGGTGTAAGAGTAGTGTGGTGGCCTGGTGATGGTGTGAGAGTAGTGTGGTGGCCTGGTGATGGTGTAAGAGTAGTGTGGTGGCCTGGTGATGGTGTGAGAGTAGTGTGGTGGCCTGGTGATGGTGTAAGAGTAGTGTGGTGGCCTGGTGATGGTGTGAGAGTAGTGTGGTGGCCTGGTGATGGTGTAAGAGTAGTGTGGTGGCCTGGTGATGGTGTGAGAGTAGTGTGGTGGCCTAGTGGTGGTGTAAGAGTAGTGTGGTGGCCTGGTGGTGGTGTGAGAGTAGTGTGGTGGCCTGGTGGTGGTGTAAGAGTAGTGTGGTGGCCTGGTGATGGTGTGAGAGTAGTGTGGTGGCCTGGTGATGGTGTAAGAGTAGTGTGGTGGCCTGGTGGTGGTGGCAGAGTAGTGTGGTGGCCTGGTGGTGGTGGCAGAGTAGTGTGGTGGCCTGGTGGTGGTGGTGGCAGAGTAGTGTGGTAGCCTGGGGAGGGTGGAAGAGTAGTGTGGTGGCCTGGTGAGGGTGGCAGAGTAGTGTGGTAGCCTGGGGAGGGTGGAAGAGTAGTGTGGTGGCCTGGTGAGGGTGGCAGAGTAGTGTGGTAGCCTGGTGGTGGTGGCCTGGTGATGGTGTAAGAGTAGTGTGGTGGCCTGGTGGTGGTGTAAGAGTAGTGTGGTGGCCTGGTGATGGTGTGAGAGTAGTGTGGTGGCCTGGTGATGGTGTAAGAGTAGTGTGGTGGCCTGGTGATGGTGTGAGAGTAGTGTGGTGGCCTGGTGATGGTGTAAGAGTAGTGTGGTGGCCTGGTGATGGTGTGAGAGTAGTGTGGTGGCCTGGTGATGGTGTAAGAGTAGTGTGGTGGCCTGGTGATGGTGTGAGAGTAGTGTGGTGGCCTAGTGGTGGTGTAAGAGTAGTGTGGTGGCCTGGTGGTGGTGTGAGAGTAGTGTGGTGGCCTGGTGGTGGTGTAAGAGTAGTGTGGTGGCCTGGTGATGGTGTGAGAGTAGTGTGGTGGCCTGGTGATGGTGTAAGAGTAGTGTGGTGGCCTGGTGATGGTGTAAGAGTAGTGTGGTGGCCTGGTGGTGGTGGCAGAGTAGTGTGGTGGCCTGGTGGTGGTGGAAGAGTAGTGTGGTGGCCTGGTGGTGGTGGCAGAGTAGTGTGGTGGCCTGGTGATGGTGTAAGAGTAGTGTGGTGGCCTGGTGGTGGTGTAAGAGTAGTGTGGTGGCCTGGTGATGGTGTGAGAGTAGTGTGGTGGCCTGGTGATGGTGTAAGAGTAGTGTGGTGGCCTGGTGATGGTGTGAGAGTAGTGTGGTGGCCTGGTGATGGTGTAAGAGTAGTGTGGTGGCCTGGTGATGGTGTGAGAGTAGTGTGGTGGCCTGGTGATGGTGTAAGAGTAGTGTGGTGGCCTGGTGATGGTGTGAGAGTAGTGTGGTGGCCTAGTGGTGGTGTAAGAGTAGTGTGGTGGCCTGGTGGTGGTGTGAGAGTAGTGTGGTGGCCTGGTGGTGGTGTAAGAGTAGTGTGGTGGCCTGGTGATGGTGTGAGAGTAGTGTGGTGGCCTGGTGATGGTGTAAGAGTAGTGTGGTGGCCTGGTGGTGGTGGCAGAGTAGTGTGGTGGCCTGGTGGTGGTGGCAGAGTAGTGTGGTGGCCTGGTGGTGGTGGTGGCGGCAGAGTAGTGTGGTAGCCTGGGGAGGGTGGAAGAGTAGTGTGGTGGCCTGGTGAGGGTGGCAGAGTAGTGTGGTAGCCTGGGGAGGGTGGAAGAGTAGTGTGGTGGCCTGGTGAGGGTGGCAGAGTAGTGTGGTAGCCTGGTGGTGGTGGCCTGGTGATGGTGTAAGAGTAGTGTGGTGGCCTGGTGGTGGTGTAAGAGTAGTGTGGTGGCCTGGTGATGGTGTGAGAGTAGTGTGGTGGCCTGGTGATGGTGTAAGAGTAGTGTGGTGGCCTGGTGATGGTGTGAGAGTAGTGTGGTGGCCTGGTGATGGTGTAAGAGTAGTGTGGTGGCCTGGTGATGGTGTGAGAGTAGTGTGGTGGCCTGGTGATGGTGTAAGAGTAGTGTGGTGGCCTGGTGATGGTGTGAGAGTAGTGTGGTGGCCTAGTGGTGGTGTAAGAGTAGTGTGGTGGCCTGGTGGTGGTGTGAGAGTAGTGTGGTGGCCTGGTGGTGGTGTAAGAGTAGTGTGGTGGCCTGGTGATGGTGTGAGAGTAGTGTGGTGGCCTGGTGATGGTGTAAGAGTAGTGTGGTGGCCTGGTGATGGTGTAAGAGTAGTGTGGTGGCCTGGTGGTGGTGGCAGAGTAGTGTGGTGGCCTGGTGGTGGTGGAAGAGTAGTGTGGTGGCCTGGTGGTGGTGGCAGAGTAGTGTGGTGGCCTGGGGAGGGTGGAAGAGTAGTGTGGTGGCCTGGGGAGGGTGGAAGAGTAGTGTGGGACGGATACTGACGGATCATCGCCGGTGCTGAAGGGACCAAACTCTCCCTTAGAGTCTTGTGAGGGTGTGAGAGGGAGGGTCGGGGGGCCGCCGGCTGGGGAGGCGTTCCGTTGTCCAGGGGAGGAGGACCCGGCGCCGCCTCGCCTGTAACTCCACAACCACCAACAACAATCCTTGATTAATAATCACTTTTAAATCACCTAATAATAATTGTCATATCTTCCCTGATATCCTTAAAAAAGCACGAGTAACGCCAGTTCATAAAGGAGGTAATCCGGCGGACATAAACAATTACACACCAATATCAAACCTACCCATATAAAAATATTTGAAAAAATTACTTACAAACAGCTCTACTCGTACCTCGAAAAAATCGACATTCTTAGCCCCTGTCAGTTTTGTTTCCGCTCCCAAAAGAGTACCAACGATGCAAGTATTAGTCTCCTTGATAATTCAGCCCTTGACAAAAATGAATTTCAGATTGGACTCTTCATTGACCTGAGAGGCTTTTGTTACTGTTAACCATAACTGCCTCTTACTTAAACTCCATCATTATGGAATCAGAAGCCTTGCCCTGAACTTTATCCGATCCTATCTTAGTGACAGACACCAATGTGTAGCCGTCAATGATTTAACCTCTCCCACTCTACCATTAACAGTAGGAGTGTCACAGGGCAGCATTTTGGGACCTCTGCTATTTCTTATATACATTAGTGATCTGCCTAATGTCCCTAACATTCTTAAACCTATATTATTTGCTGACGATACTACCCTCATCTACTCTGACCCCAACCCCACACATATTAAATAATGTTGTAAATAATGAATTAAGAAAAGTTCACTTATGGTTGTCAACCAACAAACTCAAACTAAACATAAGACCACTACATCATATTTGGAAGCAAATCAACAAATGCAATTCAGCGTCAGATAGACAATGTTAACATTATTTTTCTTGCTGATGTTAAGTTTCCAACCCGTTCTCGCAAATTTAATAAGTCAATATTGACTTATTAAATATGTGCATAGGTGACATACTTAACATAATAGATACCCTTAAAAAGATTAATAGAAAACACCGACCTTACCTAACCTTGTTAGTATCTTAAGATAAGCATCTTATTGCTTCGTAATTACAATTATTACCTAACCTCTAATAGGTATAGGTTAAGTAATAATTGTAATTACGAAGCAATAAGATGCTTATCTTAAGATACTAACAAGGTTAGGTAAGGTCGGTGTTTTCTATGAATCTTTTTAGGGGTATCTATTATGTTTAGTATATCACCTATGCACGTAGTTAATAAGTCAATATTGACTTTACGAATTTGCGAGAACGGGTTGCAGTTTCTTGGCCTATACTTGGACAAGAGACTCAACTTCAGTACCCACAAACAATATATAACTAAGAAAGTCTCTAAGACAGTTGGTATACTCTCTAAAATCAGATATTATGTACCTAACTCTGCTCTCCTCTCACTGTATTATGTACTAAACTATCCCTATCTTTCTTTGGTATCTGTGCATGGGGTTCAACTACTGCAAACTACCTAAAGTCCATCACCAAGCAAAAATCTGCTATCAAAACACTAACAAATTCTGCTTTCAGACAACACTCAGCCCCCTTGTTTAACTGCCTAAACATGCTAAACATAACCTCCGTCCACACATTCTCTTGTGGCAACTACATTTACAAAACCCTGTTCTTAACTACAAATCCTGCTCTGAAACTCTCCCTGGACAGATGTAGTAGAACACATAATCACCACACCAGAAATAAAATTCTGATATCCCCAGTCAAACTTAATCTGTGTAAACACACTATGCAAATGAAGGGACCTGGTCTACGGAACTCACTCCTTAACGAATTGAAAAGCAGTCAAACGTTTGCCTTATTCCAAAATTAAACCAAAAAGTATCTAATTTCATCTTCGTAGTCTTCTACCTAGTGCTTGAAACTCGCACTGTATCTAGTGCTACCCAATCCCCCAATATATGTACTTAAGCCATACACTTTACCATTGTAATCATTGCTGTTGTCTTATATTTTTTTAGTGAATACATACTTTACTGCATTATACCTTGTAATAATCCTCAAATTATGCTACAATGTACCTGTGGATAACCCTTAAATTTACTTTAATATACCTACTAATTCTCTCAAATTTCTTACACAATGTATTTTCTTTTATACTTTCTTACAATGCAAATTTATACTTTCTTACATTGTATTTTTATACTTTCTAAACAATGTACCCATAAACATTTTTTTATTTTGCTAGAAATTTCCTTCTTAAAATTATGTTAGATTAAGGAGCTGCCGGAAATGGTGTGCGTGCTAGTTAGTGGCTTTACAAGAATGTAAAACTTTAATGCTCTCTCCTCTCATAAACCCAATGTACCTTCTTATAAATAAATAACAGAATAAATCATTCTCGTTGCAGGAATATTTGTACTCACATTTTAACTAGTCACAGGTAATAGGATTTATTGATCATTGTAAATGATTAGTGACATTACAAATATACGACGACTTTATCGTAAGGATGGAGAACTATTTTCATTATATTAAATCAGCCCGTCCTCCTAAAGTTTCCCAACGTCAAGAAAACGGTCAGTTTAATGTGTCCTTTCCTAACCTACCAGAGGACCCAAAAGAGAAAACAGGACAATACGTCACTTTCACCAGCCGCTTCTGGCGGACTTTCTGTTCTAATTTAAATACAAAATTTGGTGCACAACATTGTTTTGTAACCGGGATACCTTCCATCTCTCTATCTTGCATACATGTTAAAGCGGCTGCCCCTTAAGGTATGTTTGGTGATACTTTGTTAGGCTCCAGTGTTGTGTGTCTCACACACACACTGTTGGTAAATACGAATGATGTGATGGTACATCACAAAAATAAGAGACATTACCTGTGTTGAGATAGAGCAACGAGAGTGAGGAAGTTGACGACGATGGAAGGGTCGAAGTGTTGGGTTGGCGAGACTGCGGAGGGCACCTGTCCCGGGGTCCCCGCCGTCGCCTCTCTGATGCCACCAATTAGACGGGACTCTAGCAGCTTCATGAGGTTTCTCACACCATTGGTTGCACTGCCAGAGGTGCCGACCCCTCTTATACCCGCGCTCACCCCCGGCACCCTCGTCACTACAGACGGAACACCTCCCGCCTCTACTCCGACCACTGCAGAACTACCAATACCTGATACAAGGCCTACACTGGGTTTGCCAGTGGCTGGCGCACCCACACCTGTTGTCGCACCATCTACACCTGCAGCTCCAACAATGGGACCTCGAGAAAAAGAAGGGAAACCTGGGAGGGATGTGAAAGTGACAGGAATAGGGTGGGCTTCAATACGCAGTACGCCAGATTTGATACCACTGGGGTCCTCGCCTGCTCTCCGTTCCGACTTAGTGACCACTTCGCCGATCTGTACACCCGCTCGTTTAACGGCACTGCCCGATGTGTTAGTCGCCGAGGACGGTGCTGAGAGTGTCTCCAGAGATTTACCTCGTGACGAAGGGGAATCTTGGGCGGTCCGCGCGAGACTCTCTTTGAACTCGTCAAACTGTTCCCTCATCACCCGAGCCAATTCTCTCTTTCTTGGCATCTGTTCTCTCACACCATCTTTTACATTGGCTGTGTTCTTCACATTAAAATGTGTTGTAGATGTGAACATGACTGGGGAATGTGTAATGAATGCGCCACCAACTGTGGTAGACTCGCTGGCTCCTAGAGTCCGTCGCTCCACCGCTGGAACCCTTAACTTGAGACTTTCGAAGTTGTGAGCGCCCACCACGTCTCTTGTAGAGCTGGTTATTACTGTGGAGCCTTCGTGGGCGTTGAAGCCTCGCCCTGACCACCTCAGAATGCCTTCACTTGACCCACTCATTCCTGTACACAAAATAAATTACAGTTCGTTAAATGCGTGTTCCAGTTAATTATTGCGGGTTTGTTGAAGTTTAAGTTCTTTTAGCATTGATAAAAATGTTTTCTAAGGTCAAGTACTACATGATGTCACTCAACACTAATGTCTCAAGGAACACCATATTGGTTATGTTATTCTAGCGAAGAGTAGAGATGTCAGAGGCCAATGCCTCTTAAGGGGGCATCAGGTTCCTGGTGGATGTAATGGGTGTGTGTGTGGACCTGGTGGATGTAATGGGTGTGTGTGTGTGGACCTGGTGGATGTAATGGGTGTGTGTGTGGACCTGGTGGATGTAATGGGTGTGTGTGTGGACCTGGTGGATGTAATGGGTGTGTGTGTGTGTGGACCTGGTGGATGTAATGGGTGTGTGTGTGTGTGGACCTGGTGGATGTAATGGGTGTGTGTGTGTGGACCTGGTGGATGTAATGGGTGTGTGTGTGTGGACCTGGTGGATGTAATGGGTGTGTGTGTGTGGACCTGGTGGATGTAATGGGTGTGTGTGTGTGGACCTGGTGGATGTAATGGGTGTGTGTGTGTGGACCTGGTGGATGTAATGGGTGTGTGTGTGTGTGGACCTGGTGGATGTAATGGGTGTGTGTGGACCTGGTGGATGTAATGGGTGTGTGTGTGTGGACCTGGTGGATGTAATGGGTGTGTGTGTGTGTGGACCTGGTGGATGTAATGGGTGTGTGTGTGTGTGGACCTGGTGGATGTAATTGTGTGTGGACCTGGTGGATGTAATGGGTGTGTGTGTGTGGACCTGGTGGATGTAATAGGTGTGTGTGTGTGGACCTGGTGGATGTAATGGGTGTGTGTGTGTGTGGACCTGGTGGATGTAATGGGTGTGTGTGGACCTGGTGGATGTAATGGGTGTGTGTGTGTGGACCTGGTGGATGTAATGGGGGTGTGTGTGTGTGTGGACCTGGTGGATGTAATGGGGGTGTGTGTGTGTGTGGACCTGGTGGATGTAATGGGGGTGTGTGTGTGTGTGGACCTGGTGGATGTAATGGGGGTGTGTGTGTGTGTGGGCCTGGTGGATGTAATGGGTGGGTGTGTGTGGACCTGGTGGATGTAATGGGTGGGTGTGTGTGGACCTGGTGGATGTAATGGGTGTGTGTGTAGACCTGGTGGATGTAATGGGTGTGTGTGTGTGTGGACCTGGTGGATGTAATGGGTGTGTGTGTGTGGACCTGGTGGATGTAATGGGTGTGTGTGTGTGGACCTGGTGGATGTAATGGGTGTGTGTGTGTGGACCTGGTGGATGTAATGGGGGTGTGTGTGTGGACCTGGTGGATGTAATGGGTGTGTGTGTGTGGACCTGGTGGATGTAATGGGTGTGTGTGTGTGGACCTGGTGGATGTAATGGGTGTGTGTGTGGACCTGGTGGATGTAATGGGTGTGTGTGTGTGGACCTGGTGGATGTAATGGGTGTGTGTGTGGACCTGGTGGATGTAATGGGTGTGTGTGTGTGTGGACCTGGTGGATGTAATGGGTGTGTGTGAACCTGGTGGATGTAATGGGTGTGTGTGTGTGGACCTGGTGGATGTAATGGGTGTGTGTGTGGACCTGGTGGATGTAATGGGTGTGTGTGTGGACCTGGTGGATGTAATGGGTGTGTGTGTGTGGACCTGGTGGATGTAATGGGTGTGTGTGGACCTGGTGGATGTAATGGGTGTGTGTGTGGACCTGGTGGATGTAATGGGTGTGTGTGTGTGGACCTGGTGGATGTAATGGGTGTGTGTGGACCTGGTGGATGTAATGGGTGTGTGTGTGGACCTGGTGGATGTAATGGGTGTGTGTGGACCTGGTGGATGTAATGGGTGTGTGTGTGTGGACCTGGTGGATGTAATGGGTGTGTGTGGACACAACAAGAGCCTGTCATAGGAAGTCAGCAGTAGACAAGCCCCAGGACGCCCTTGAGGAGTAAAATATCACATGAAATAGACTAAATATAATCCTTTTTTTGTGGTTGGTGGGGATTGTTCGTCAGTACATGTTTGTACGTTTGACCAAATAGTTGCTTACGTACTATAATATTAGTTTGATGTACAGTATATATAAAATATCTAAGTATAATCATACAATGGCTGTCATTTCAGATTCTGGTAATAAGTAAATTCTCAAAAGGCCATTAACAAGCATAGCGTTTAGGACCAGCCTTAAGCGTAGGAAAGACGTTAGTTACACAGCAAACACTTTATAAGAAATGTAATAAAAGGAACATAATAAGTCACATCACGACATGCAGTTGGTAAAGCACGCCTTTCTGGCTATCAGTTGCACACTTCTTGCCTGCAACTTACCGTGTTTTCCCCTATATAGCACTTGTGTAAAGATGTCTTTCCGTGTTAATCTCCCCTGAACCGACCCTTTCACTGGCAACCCTTGTGTGGACCTGGCATCCCTTACGGTAAAGAAGCAGTTCGTGGCGTGTCTGCGACTCGTGTGCTCTTACCATGATCACAAGTGTGAACGTTACTTCTCTGTTTACTTCGTAGATTCCTCCGAGCATTATATACGTTATCACGTCCTCCGCCCTCCTGTCCTTCCCAGAGTTCAGTTCTCAGTCTCCAAGTGTCTCATTACAGCTAAAATCTTCACCAGCCGTGCTGCATGGATCTGAACTTATTTGTGTAATCATTTCGTGTTTTAAGTGTGGATTGTCCAGGTGGGGCTACGTGCACAGGGGCGGGTCTCTAATGCGAAGTGACTCACCCAAATGACCGAAATGACTAAACACGGGGCTTGACAGCTGAATGGACAGCGCTCGGGATTCGTCGTCCTGAGGTTCCAGGTTCGATTCCCGGTAAAGGCAAAAACAATTGGGCAGAGTTTCTTTCATCCTGATGCCCTTGTTACCTAGTAAATAGGTACCTGGGAGTTAGACAGCTGCTACGGGCTGCTTCCTAACGTGTGTAACAAAAAGAAGACCTGGACGAGGACCGGGCCGCGGGACTCTAAGCCCCGAAATCATGTTAAGATCCCCGCGTGCCGACGAGGGTATGGTAGTGTGTCTTGGCACACACTCCAGTAGGTGTGGTGGGTGGTGTGGGCCAGCACCCACCATAGGTGCTGGTGCCCAGGTGCTGGTGGCACACATCCCAGTAGGTGTGGTGGGTGGTGTGGGCCAGCACCCACCATAGGTGCTGGTGCCCAGGTGCTGGTGGCACACATCCCAGTAGGTGTGGTGGGTGGTGTGGGCCAGCACCCACCATAGGTGCTGGTGCCCAGGTGCTGGTGGCACACATCCCAGTAGGTGTGGTGGGTGGTGTGGGCCAGCACCCACCATAGGTGCTGGTGCCCAGGTGCTGGTGGCACACATCCCAGTAGGTGTGGTGGGTGGTGTGGGCCAGCACCCACCATAGGTGCTGGTGCCCAGGTGCTGGTGGCACACACTCCAGTAGGTGTGGTGGGTGGTGTGGGCCAGCACCCACCATAGGTGCTGGTGCCCAAGTGCATATATACATTTTCTTCTGTCCTCCATGGACAGGGTTAGAGATGTGTTAAACATATAGTTCAAGGGTTTATTGAACACTCAACCACAGAAGGTGATTCGGTGCTTTTAAAATACTAAGCTAACCTACATACGTAAATACATAGATACACAGATTTACGTCTGCCCTACCTTGAGGTTACCTTGAGGTGCTTCCGGGGCTTAGTGTCCCCGCGGCCCGGTCGTCGACCAGGCCTCCTGGTTGCTGGACTGATCAACCAGGCTGTTAGACGCGGCTGCTCGCAGCCTGACGTATGAGTCACAGCCTAGTTGATCAGGTATCCTTTGGAGGCGCTTATCCAGTTCTCTTAAACACTGTGAGGGGTCGGCCAGTTATGCCCCTTATGTGTACATAAAGTGTTCGATGTGTCTTTTACATAGTGTCATTAATGTGCATTTACAAACGTGAAAAGTAATTCTGATCAGCTTCCATATATAGTTAATACACATACATATATACACACACACACACACGCACACATATACGTACATATATACATACATATATACATACATATATACATACATATATACACACATGCATTCACATACATTTGTCTCTCTTACTCTGACAGGGTGAGATAGCTGATAGAAACTAGTGTGCAATTAAGCACTTAATCACTGAAGGTGATGAAGGTACTTTTACAAGCTCAGGTTATATAGTTACATCACATACATACATTGTATAATTGATACATTACATGGTTAATCTTGGGTACAAGTCCAATATATCAAGTGTTCCAGTACTCATATAGTAATTACAAAGGGATAAAAGGTGCTGGTTTAAATAATTGCCAGTAAGTCCATTTACTGGGATAAAAGGTGCTGGTTTAAATAATTGCCAATAAGTCCATTTACTGGGATAAAAGGTGCTGGTTTAAATAATTGCCAATAAGTCCATTTACTGGGATAAAAGGTGCTGGTTTAAATAATTGCCAATAAGTCCATTTACTGGGATAAAAGGTGCTGGTTTAAATAATTGCCAGTAAGTCCATTTACTGGGATAAAAGGTGCTGGTTTAAATAATTGCCAGTAAGTCCATTTACTGGGATAAAAGGGGCTGGTTTAAATAATTGCCAGTAAGTCCATTTACTGTGATAAAAATATAATAATAATAATAATAATTTTTATTTAGGTAAAGGTACATACATAAAAAGATTTTACAAAGTTTGTTGGATTAATAGATAGAGCTAGTACATACAATGCCTAAAGCCACTATTACGCAAAGCGTTTCGGGCAGGAAAAAACATTAATGACTAAAGCTTAAAACTAATGGGTAAAAAGAATAAAATGTGTTGAGTACAAATAAAAATAGAGGTAAAAGAGGGGGGAACATTGTTGAAAAAGCAGCACAAATACAATTACAAATTATTACAGAAAATTACATTAAAACAGCGTTGATTTGAAAAACAAAAAAAAACAAAAAACATACATGGGTTGACAATAGAGGGGTAAGGTAGGTTACAGGGAATTTATTAGGTATAGCTTCGTTTTTAACTTAAACTGGTTGAGAGAGGTACTGTCTTTAACATGGTTGGGAAGGTCATTCCACATTCTGGGCCCCTTGATTTGTAGAGCATTTCTGGTTTGATTAAGTCGTACTCTAGGAATATCAAAACTGTATTTATTTCTGGTGTGGTGCTCATGGGTTCTGTTACAACCTTCTATGAAGCTTTTGAGATCAGGATTGGCATTATAGTTTAGCGTTTTATATATGTATAATACACATGAGAGAATGTGCGGTGACTTAATGTCTAACATATTCAGAGATTTGAGTAGGGGTACCGAGTGATGTCTGGGGCTAGAGTTGGATATTGTCCTAATAGCAGCTTTGTGTTGAGTAATTAGAGGACGTAAGTGATTTTGGGTAGTAGAGCCCCAAGCACAAATACCATAGTTGAGATATGGATAGATAAGGGAGTAATAGAGAGTCACCAGGGCAGGGCGTGGTACATAATATCTGATCTTAGAAAGAATGCCCACAGTTTTTGAAACTTTTTTTGAAATGTTTAGAATGTGTCCCTGGAAATTCAGCTTGTGGTCAATGAGAATGCCAAGGAATTTGCCATCTAATTTGTTACAAATTTGGGTATTGTTTATTTTGAGATTTATTTGATTAGAGGATTTATTGCCAAACAGAATATAGAAAGTTTTGTCAATGTTAAGGGTGAGTTTGTTGGCAGTTAGCCACAGATGGACTTTATTTAGCTCAGTATTTACTGTGGCATTTAGAGCAAGGGGGTCAGGACTGGAGTAAATGAAGGTTGTGTCGTCAGCAAATAGAATTGGTTTGAGGTGTTGGGAGGCATTTGGAAGGTCATTAAAGTAGATGAGAAAGAGGAGAGGGCCAAGTATGCTGCCCTGAGGAACACCAATGTTGATGGGTAGGGTGGGAGAAATTGTATTATTCACAGAAACACATTGGAGCCTGTCAGTAAGGTAGGATTTGAGGTATTGTAGGGAGTGTCCTCTGACTCCATAATGATGTAATTTAAGAAGAAGGTTTTGGTGGTTGACAGTATCGAAAGCTTTACGCAGGTCCACAAATAACCCAACAGGGAACTCATTTTTATCAAAGGTGCTGGTTTAAATAATTGCCAGTAAGTCCATTTACTGGGATAAAAGGTGCTGGTTTAAATAATTGCCAGTAAGTCCATTTACTGGGATAAAAGGTGCTGGTTTAAATAATTGCCAGTAAGTCCATTTACTGGGATAAAAGGTGCTGGTTTAAATAATTGCCAGTAAGTCCATTTACTGGGGTGAAGTAGGAAGGACTTGGTGCAAGTAGTATTAGGCACAAAGTGTTTTCATGCATTAAGGTATTCCAAGGTGAGAGAAGTTGGTGTGGCCTTTAGTACATGAAGGCTGCCACACCTTCTTGTACACTTGAGTCTCGGGGTGTTGCTGCCTCACCCCTCACTGCTCCAGCACCTCACCCCTCTCTGCTCCAGCACCTCGCCCCTCTCTGCTCCAGCACCTCGCCCCTCTCTGCTCCAGCACCTCACCCCTCTCTGCTCCAGCACCTCACCCCTCTCTGCTCCAGCACCTCGCCCCTCTCTGCTCCAGCACCTCACCCCTCTCTGCTCCAGCACCTCACCCCTCTCTGCTCCAGCACCTCACCCCTCTCTGCTCCAGCACCTCACCCCTCTCTGCTCCAGCACCTCACCCCTCTCTGCTCCAGCACCTCACCCCTCTCTGCTCCAGCACCTCACCCCTCTCTGCTCCAGCACCTCACCCCTCTCTGCTCCAGCACCTCACCCCTCTCTGCTCCAGCACCTCACCCCTCTCTGCTCCAGCACCTCACCCCTCTCTGCTCCAGCACCTCACCCCTCTCTGCTCCAGCACCTCGCGCCCCTCTGCTCCAGCACCTCGCGCCCCTCTGCTCCAGCACCTCGCGCCCCTCTGCTCCAGCACCTCACCCCTCTCTGATCCAGCACCTCACCCCTCTCTGATCCAGCACCTCACCCCTCTCTGATCCAGCACCTCACCCCTCTCTGCTCCAGCACCTCGCGCCCCTCTGCTCCAGCACCTCACCCCTCTCTGCTCCAGCACCTCACCCCTCTCTGCTCCAGCACCTCACCCCTCTCTGCTCCAGCACCTCACCCCTCTCTGCTCCAGCACCTCGCGCCCCTCTGCTCCAGCACCTCACCCCTCTCTGCTCCAGCACCTCGCGCCCCTCTGCTCCAGCACCTCGCGCCCCTCTGCTCCAGCACCTCGCGCCCCTCTGCTCCAGCACCTCGCGCCCCTCTGCTCCAGCACCTCACCCCTCTCTGCTCCAGCACCTCACCCCTCTCTGATCCAGCACCTCACCCCTCTCTGATCCAGCACCTCACCCCTCTCTGATCCAGCACCTCACCCCTCTCTGCTCCAGCACCTCACCCCTCTCTGCTCCAGCACCTCACCCCTCTCTGCTCCAGCACCTCACCCCTCTCTGCTCCAGCACCTCGCGCCCCTCTGCTCCAGCACCTCACCCCTCTCTGCTCCAGCACCTCGCGCCCCTCTGCTCCAGCACCTCACCCCTCTCTGCTCCAGCACCTCACCCCTCTCTGCTCCAGCACCTCGCCCCTCTCTGCTCCAGCACCTCGCCCCTCTCTGCTCCAGCACCTCGCCCCTCTCTGCTCCAGCACCTCGCCCCTCTCTGCTCCAGCACCTCGCCCCTCTCTGCTCCAGCACCTCGCCCCTCTCTGCTCCA
>NC_091192.1:9883085-9975585 GCF_040958095.1 Procambarus clarkii
CTTTGTTCTTGCTCCTTGTGTCCCTTGTGTTCTGAGTATTTTCTGGTGGTACCCCCTACTAGGTCCCCGTGAGTGTACACGTCCCGGGGGTTCAGCTCTTAGAAAGTTGTTTGGTAGCTTTGGGTGTCGGTTAGCAGTACCCTGCCTGGGATTACCTGAGCGCGAGTCCTCTTATAGTAAACGCTCGGGACCCTGGGAAACCCCTGGGGGCGCATGAGTCCGATGGATGTAACCCCAGAGTCGCCCCCTCGCTTCCAGCGAGTTTGAGGGTTGCTCTCACCCTTTGTCTATGGGTGACTCTCTGTTTTGCCTCCGTCTGCTGCCTGTGGGGTCGGTGACACCTTCGACCCGGAGTCCTGCGAGTTTTGTTGCTCGTTGTGGCTCAGTTACCCAGTTTTGCTGACTAAGTTGTGTTGTGCGGGCAGCAGGGGCGTTGCACTTTGTGCCTTGGTGGTGGCAACGCTCTCGTGGTTTACTCCCCGGGAGCCCCGGGGCTGCCCCGTTTTGGTTCATGTTGGGACTTGGGGGTGTTGGTTGCTTCGGTTCCTTCCACGCCCCCTTGTCTTTCCCCTGGATCTCCCTTGCTGCCTGCATCCGGTTCCTTACCGTCTGTAGGATCGGGACAGGGTTTGATAGTGTTGAGACTCGGGCAGTCTCGGGGAATTCCCCTTCCGGGGTAGTGATGGGGGCATTGAGCCTGTTCCTCCAGCGGTGTTGTAATGAGTCTGCCAGTGGGCTCCCTTCCTTAGTGTTTTCGCGGCTGCCCCGGTTTTCTGGTACGGCCGGGGCTTTGGGGGGATGGCTCGGCCCCGGGGCCTGTCGTGTCGGTTTCCAAGGCTGGGGAGGGACTGACTTGGGGGGCCCTTGGCCACGTAGGACCCTGTGGGGGTTTTTTCTCCCCCCCTCTAGGCAGGGCTTGTGGTTACGTGGAGTGGGGTCTTTCCTCCCCACTCGCCGTACGTGCTGTTGGGCGTCGGCCCCTCTCCGGGCTCGGTTCCTTGGCCTTTGAGTCGGTTGGTTCCGTCCTGTGAGTGGATGCTCCCCCCCCCCCCTCCCTCCTTTTTGGGACGGTGTCTTCGTCATGTTTCCCCGTTCTTGGGGTTCTACGTGACTTCTGGTCTCGTGCGCCTGCGCCTTTGTGTGCCTTCGGGACTAGTGTTGGCTTCTGTGTTCTCGAGGGTTCGGGAAGGTTTTCGCTACTCCCTGCATTATTGGAACATCTGTCGGCTCCTTGTCTGGGTCGTCGTTTTGGGCTACTTGTAGCCCGGTTGGGCTGCTTGTGGCCAGTGGCCCGGTTGGGCTACTTGTGGTCCTGTTGGGCTACTTGTGGTCCTGTTGGGCTACTTGTGGGCCGGTTGGGCTACTTGTGGGCTGGTTGGGCTACTTGTGGGCCGGTTGGGCTACTTGTGGGCCGGTTGGGCTACTTGTGGCCCTGTTGGGCTACTTGTGGCCCGGTTGGGTACCTTTTTGGGCTCTGTCTTCGCTCCAGTGGCCGGTTTTGTTGTTCCTGCTAACTCCTATGGCTACTTTTCTAGTGCAGTAGTCCTGGTTGGCGCCTTCCCGCAGAGCGGGTTGTGCAGTTCGGCCAGCATGTCATGCGCCGTAGAGTTTGTTTTGGTCTGGGTGGTGTGTTTCAGTGCTGGTATTTTGCGCCCTTTTTTCTCAGGTGCTTCGCCTCTCGCTCTTCTCCTTTGCTGCGGTATGTGCCCCTTCGCTCCGGGGGTGTCCTGGTTTCCAGCTGTGGGGAGGACACCGAGGTTTTCCCTGTGTCATGGGTGTGGGCCGCCTCCTTCGCCTCTACCCTGCTCTCCTGCGGGTCCGGCTCTGGCGTCTTCACCTGGCGGTGCTCCCAGGTTCTTCTGGGCACGGTTGAGTCGTGTCACGTTCGTGCCTCTGTTCGACAGGTGAGTTTCTGCAGTCTGGCATCTTTTGGCCGGGCGCTTGATGTGGAGATGTTTATATACCTGTCTTTATTTAGGTATATTTTTGTACGACTGAGACCGTTCGCACACCAGTGACTGTCCCTTTTTCAACCCTTCTAGTCCCACTCATGTGCATGTCCAACCCATGCTAGAGTCATTCAGGGGACCCACCTTTTTTCGTGTTATGAGGTGTGTGGGTTGTGGTGCTGGTTATGTACTCACCTGGTAGGGCTCTCCTGGTTGTGCTTGAAGAGTTTGAGCTCTGGCTCTTGGGTCCCGCCTATCTGGAAGAACTTGCAGGATAGTACCAGTGGAATGCAGTGGTGCTTTAGGCTCAATCGGGGAACACTGTATAACCATCAGAGGTCTGCGGTTGTTACACGACCTACTTGCGAGCATACGCCATATTGCTGGTACGACTTCCAGGGCACACTAGCCTGTTTTCGACTAGAAGTTCCGGCCCATCCTGGTTGTGGGGGGTATGAGGGCCTGCGGGCTGCTCCAAGCAGCTGCCTGATGGACCACCCTCTGGCCGGTCTAGCCTAGCCTCAGGCCAGGCTTGGGGTGTAAATGAGCTTCCAGTTCCCCATCCAGCCGGTATCGAGCGGGGTCCTCCGCCGTCAGTCGCCTGGTGTGCAGATTTCTGGGCCTGCTGGGTTCTGTCGTGTCTCCGTTGGCCCTGTCTGGGGTCTGCCTGTTCCGTTCTCTGCCTTTGCAGAAGCGAGTTGCTACTTACATGTTGCATGTTGCGGTGGTGCCTGTTGCTGCTGCTGCACGTGTGCATTAGTACCGTGTTTCGCGGTGGCTTGTCCTTGTTCCTGTGTCCGGTTGTGGTGTGGCACTTTGCTGCTGTTTTGTGCTTAGGGTTTGCGTAGGGAGGTTTGCTTGTTTTTCGTGGTCTTCGGGTCCCTGGCTTGGCCCTCTCATGTGCGTGGGGTTTTTCTGTCCCTGCCTGATTGTCCACCCCTGGTTGTTTTCCTGGGGTTTTTGTGCTTCAGCTCTTTCATACTGCCTCTCCCTAGTCGTTTTCCTGGCATCTCCTTTGGTCGGTTTCCACCGCTTCATTTCCTTGTGCGTTCCCTTGTTTCCTCCTCTGCTGCAGAGGTGTTCAGCGTGTGTTTCTTGGCTTCTTAGGCGTTTTTTCAGCCTGTGTCCTGTGGTGTGCTTCTTTGTCTCGGTCTGTTGCAGTTGCTCGTTCCCCTTTGTTCGGGTACTGTTCTGGCGGCAACCTTTCCCCCTTCTTTGGTTTCCTAGCTAGCCCTGCCGGTTGGTTTTTCGGGGTCTTGCGATGTCTCTCATCGGACCCATCATTTCTGAACTCCTGGTGGGTTTGCTTGCTTTGGGGAGTTTTTCTGTTCAGCAGACGTTCCATCTCCTTGTGCTGCCTAGGTTTCGGTGGTGGCGCCCGAGATCTTCCCGCGGCTCCACCTTTTCCTGGGCTCGGAGGGGCCTTGTCGGGGCTGCTTACGTTCTCCCTCGCGGTCTCGCCTATGGGTGGTGGTCAGGTGGCTTCGTGGTAGGTGTCCCACCTGCGTACTTCTCTTGGCGGCAGTATGGGGTATTTTGGCAGTCCTTCTTTTTCCTGTCCCTTCTTAGGTGGCTACTCTTGTTAGCGTCGGCTTGGTTTTCTGGTGGGGGTTGGGTGCCGTCGTCTTGCCGCATACTGTCGCCTCTTTCGTGCAGCGCTGGCGGAGCCGCTTCGGCTTGCTTTCGGTCTTGGTGTTGCTTTTGCACCGTTAGTAAGCTGTCTCATGCGTCGTTTCACCTCCGGCCTGTTCGTGCGCTGCTTGCACCATCCTGGTCTCTGGTCAGCATGCTCTGTCTTCTCCTCGGTTGGTAGTGCCCCTTCGGTTCCGGTTTGTTTTTTCGTCGGCTCTTTTTCCTTTTGGCATTTGCCTCTGGGGGTCAGGTCGCTAAGTTTTCTTGCTCCTTCGGTTTTAGCGTTTTGGTTGTTTGGTGGCAGCAGTCTCCATCTATTCTGGTGCAGGGTGGGGCTGCTGCATTCTGGAGGGGTCCATGGTTTGTTGGTGCTTGGTTGGTTGGGCCGGGGGTGTGTCGTGTTTTGTGTTCAGTGGCGGCCCTCCGCTGTTGTTTGCGTGCCACGGCATCTGTGTCCGGGGCGCGTTTTGTGTTAATCAGGTTCTGTTCTTCCCGGTTCGCGGGTGATGGTGTCCCAGGTTGTCAGCCGTGTTCTTGTGGCTCAGCTGCCTGTGTTCTTCCCTCATGCGCATGGCGTTCGTGGCTTCGCTGCTCTCGCTGCCGTCTGAGTGACGTGTCCTTGTGGTCATTCGGGCATGGATCTTTGGTGTTCGTACGGGGGCCTTGCTGCTCGTTCTCGTGTTGTTCCTGGGACTTTTCGGGGCTGTGGCGCTTTAGGTTGGCGTTTGCTGCTGGTTGTCTTGCTTCTGTGGGGGGGTGCGTGGTGTCAGCCTCCCGGTTCCGTCCCTTTGACCTTCCTCTGTGGGTAGTTAGCTCCGGGGAGCCAACGGGGCTCCCCCCAGAAAACCAGCGTTGAATGTAATGAAACGCCATTTTCTGGGTGAGACCCGGAGGCTCCCCGGCAACCCTCCCTCCCTCCGGTCGGTGGTTTTTGCGTGTTTTGACATCCAGCCTCAGAACTGATGGGTGGATAGCTGGCATGGGAGGTCTGGGGCTCCCCCTTCCCCCTCCCAGGGAGGGGGGAGCTGCGCAGACAGCGGCGCTGTGACGTGTGACGTCATACTAGTTTGCTTGTTTTCTGTTGGGGAGTTCTATCCACTAGTTCGGCTTTAGGTAGCAATTTTAACCAGAATAGGGGTTTGTTTTGGAATGCTTACCTTTCTGGATGCTTGACCCAGTCGATGGCAGACATAGAATGCTTCCAACCACACGGGGGTTTCTGTTGGCCATTGCTCCCCTCTCCTCTCTGAGGGGACCAGGTTCTGGCCATGGTCCCCGGTAGGCCCTAGAACTCCATACACATGACTGATGCCAAAGTCTGACATTAGCATATCATACTGGTAAAGCTCCAGGGAGCCTCCGTGTCTTCCCCAGAAAATGGCGTTTCATTACATTCAACGCTGGTTTTCTGGGGGGAGCCCCGTCAGCTCCCCAGAGCTATCCATGGCTGATATGGATACCCTAACTATTTTGCATCAGTCGATGTGGGTGGAGTTCTAGGCCTACCGGGGACCACGAGCCAGAACCTGGCCCCCTCAGAGAGGCACGGGGAGCAAGGGCCCATAGAATTGCACATGTGATTTGGAGCATTCTATATCTGCCATCGACAGGGACAGGCACCCAGAAAGGTAAGCGCCACAAAACAAACCCCTATTCCGGTTAACAACAAAAATCGACAAACAAGTGGACAGAACTCCCCCAGGAAAACGAACTAACAAGCATGACGTCACACGAACTGGTGGTGTTCTGTTGAGTGAAAGAACACTTAAAGGTGAACGAAATAGTGACTGCCAATCCACAAGAAGTTGACATAATAGCACTAGAGATCTGCCATGAGGATGATAAACTAATGATCATAAATGCATATAGTCCCCGCTAAGCAGCACATGGTCAAAGGAGGAGCTAGATAATAAACGAGAAGGTCTTATAACAATAATGAGCGAGATCATAGCGAGAGCGGATAACGATAGTTCACGACTGTTGATAGTCAGCGACTTCAATTTGAAATCCATAGACTGGGAAGCATGTGAAGCTAAAACAGAAGATTTTTGGACTTGTAAATTTGTAGACCTCATCCTGGAAACATTCTTGTACCAACATATTAAACAAGCTACGAGGATGAGGGAAGGGGATGTTCCCTCCATGCTAGATTTGATATTTACCAGGAAGGAGGAAGAAATATTTGACATTCAGAACCTTCCTCCCTTGGGTAAAAGTGACCATGTCTTTTTGGGAATAAAGTATGCATTGCTTTATAATCTGGAAGAAAATATGACGGTCGATGCAATTGAAAAACCTGACTTTAGGAGAGGACATTATGGCAACCTTAGAAAATTTTTTAGTGAGTATAATTGGACAGACTTGGTGCTAGGCAAGGAAGTGAATGAGATGTATGTCAGGTTTTGTGAAATACTGTATATGATAAAGGCACAAAAAAATTTATACCAAAACAGAGAAGCAGAACTAGGAAACAGGATTGGTTCAACAGAAAGTGCGAGAGGGCCAGAGACCAAAAGACACAAAAATGGAATCAATACAGGAAGA
Organism: Procambarus clarkii; assembly: GCF_040958095.1. Taxonomy (NCBI): domain Eukaryota; kingdom Metazoa; phylum Arthropoda; class Malacostraca; order Decapoda; family Cambaridae; genus Procambarus; species Procambarus clarkii. Next base: position 9,889,211 of record NC_091192.1, read on the forward strand.
GGCCGAACCCCCAAACATACCAGCGATACAAAGATGCGAGAAACAATTACACGGCAGTGAGGAGAGAGGCAGAAAGAAATTTTGAAAAAGGGATTGCAGACAAATGTAAAACAGAACCAGGTCTATTCTATAAATTCATAAACAACAAATTGCAGGTAAAGGATAATATTCAGAGGTTGAAAATGGGAAATAGATTCACGGAAAATGAAAAGGAAATGTGTGAAACATTAAACGAAAAGTTCCAAAGTGTGTTTGTACAAAATGAAATCTTCAGGGAACCAGATACAATAAGAATTCCAGAGAACAACATAGAGCACATAAAGGTGTCTAGAGACGAAGTGGAAAAAATGCTCAAGGAGCTAAATAAGAACAAAGCAGTTGGTCCAGATGTAGTTTCACCATGGGTTCTGAGAGAATGTGCACCTGAGCTCAGCATTTCTCTTCAACTGATTTTTCAGGCATCCCTGTTTACAGGAGTGTTAGCTGATGTGTGGAAAAAGGCTAACATAGTTCCAATCTACAAAAGTGGAAGCAGGGAAGACCCCCTTAATTATAGACCGATATTATTGACAAGTGTAATAGTCAAAATATTGGAAAAAATAATTAAATCTAAATGGGTAGAACACCTGGAGGGAAATGATATAATATCAGACAGACAGTATGGTTTTCGATCTGGAAGATCCTGTGTATCGAATTTACTAAGTTTCTATGATCAAGCAACAGAGATATTACAGGAAAGAGATGGTTGGGTTGACTGCATCTATCTGGACCTAAAAAAGGCTTTCGACAGAGTTCCACATAAGAGGTTGTTCTGGAAACTGGAAAATATTGGAGGAGTGACAGGTACGCTTCTAACATGGATGAAAAATTTTCTGACATAGAAAAATCAGGGCTGTGATCAGAGGCAATGTATCGGACTGGAGAAATGTCACAAGTGGAGTACCACAGGGTTCAGTTCTTGCACCAGTGATGTTTATTGTCTATATAAATGATCTACCAGTTGGTATACAGAATTATATGAACATGTTTGCTGATGATGCTAAGATAATAGGAAGGATAAGAAGCTTAGATGATTGTCATGCCCTTCAAGAAGACCTGGACAAAATAAGTACATGGAGCGCCACTTGGCAAATGGAATTTAATGTTAATAAATGCCATGTTATGGAATGTGGAATAGGAGAACATAGACCCCACACAACCTATATATTATGTGAGAAATCTTTAAAGAATTCTGATAAAGAAAGAGATCTAGGGGTGGTTCTAGATAGAAAACTATCACCTGAGGACCACATGAAGAATATTGTGCGAGGAGCGTATGCCACACTTTCTAACTTCAGAATTGCTATTAAATACATGGATGGCGATATTCTAAAGAAATTGTTCACGACTTTTGTTAGGCCAAACCTAGAATATGCAGCAGTTGTGTGGTGCCCATATCTTAAGAAGTACATCAACAAACTGGAAAAGGTGCAAAGACATGCTACTAAGTGGCTCCCAGAACTGAAGGGCAAGAGCTACGAGGAGAGGTTAGAGGCATTAAATATGCCAAAACTAGAAGACAGAAGAAAAGGAGGTGATATGATCACTATATACAAAATAGTAACAGGAATTGATAAATTGGTCTCGGGGGGGCTTCGCCTCTCGCTTTTTTCATAATCCAATCTGTGCCCCGTTGCTTTGGGGGTGTTCTTGAGTGCCGCTGTGGGGAAGTCATGAGGTTTTTCCCTGCATTCTAGGGTGGGGAGCCTCCTTCGCTGCTCCCCTCCTCCTCTCCAGCATGGGCGCCTTAGCCGCCTCCGACGGCTACGGACTCATAGGCTTGTGTCATGGCCCTTCAGCGCCTATGTTCTGCAGGTGAGTTGGTGCGGTTTGGTGTCTCCTTCGTCCTGGCGCTTTTTTTGTTTTTGGAAGTAGGAATGGGTGTACATACATACTTGAGAACGTGGACCGTACCACCCGAGGTGCCTACTGCAGGGCTATTACCCCATACAGGGCAGCTCTTGTTCTCTCCACCTGAGTCCTTCCTCGGTTCACGGGTGTGTCTGGGTGGCCTCTTGGCCCTTCTGAGACGGCTCCTGCCTGTACTCCTCCTGCCCCTCTCCTATGCTTGTCTAACCTTGCTTGAGTTCGGGGCCCTGCCTCCACCTTGTTCCACGGTGCAACAGTGGGGGTGCCTGTTCGGTGGTACGTTTTCCTGTGTCGAGGGTGTTTTCTACTCACCTCCTTGTGCTTGCAGGATAGGGTTCTGGCTCTTTGGTTCCGCCTCATCCCTGTCGTTCGCCTGTCGAGCAGATTCTGTGCTTCATGGGTACTCTCGTCTCTGCTCTTGGGGCTGTGTATGGGGACAGCCCATGTTGGGCTGCCTAATGTGTTCCTTCAATTGCCTGTTACACTGCACACGTTTCTGCTACTGTCCCTGTGGCTCAGTTGGGTGCTCAGTTTCCGCCTGTGTCCCCTTGTGTGCCACTCGTGTTCCGATTAATCTTTATCTTCTCTGTCGCTTCCTCGGGGAGTGTGGTGACATTTTGCTGCGGTTTTGGTACTGCAGCTGCGTGTCGGGTTGGTTGTGGCATTTTGTTCGGCTTTTCCGTGCTCCTTCTGGGGCGCCTCCTTCCTTTCCGGTCTTGTTGTGCTGGGCCTGATTTTTCCATGTTCCTTGGATTCTCTGTCCTGTCCTTGTTATCCTCGCCTCGTTGTGCTGGCTGGGGATGAGCTTGGGGTCTTCGTCTCGCCCCTCGCCTATCCTCCGGTTTCGGTTCAAGTTCCAGAGCCTAATGGGCTCCCTTCCTAAGTGTTTTTCACAGCTGCCCCGGGGTTTTTCTTGACGCTGGGGCTTTGGGGGGACAGCTCGGCCCCGGGAAAGAGATGGGCCTGCAGGGTGGGTTCCCGGGGCTGGGGTGGTGCTAACGTGAGGGGCCTCAGGCCCCGTTGGTCCCCGCCGGGGTATTTCTACCCCTCTGGGCGGGGCTTGCGGTATTGTGGTGTGGGGTTTTTCCGTTCCCCCTCTCCGGACGTGCTTTGTGGGCGTCGGCCTCTCCCTGGGCTCGGTTTCCTTGTTCATTGTGCCCGTTGCTTCCGTCCTGTCAGTGGGTGCTTTTCTACGGTCTTCGCCCGTTTCTTTTCCGGGACGGGCCTTCTCCATCATGTCCCCCTCGTCTTGGGGTTTCTGCATGACTTTTGGTCTCGAGTGCGACGGGGATTTTGTGCCTTCGTCCTTTGTGTTTGCTTCTTTTTGTTCTCGAAGGTTCGGGACGGTTTTGCTCCTTCCCGTTTTCTGGTACGGCTGTCGTCATTTGGTTGAGCTTCCCTCCGGTCCTTTCTAGGGCTTGTGGGTCCTATTCCAGGCAGCTTCTGGGTGTTTGGCCTTGTTCTTTCGTTCATTTCTCTTCTCTTAGCGCTGTCTCGGAGCTACTTGTTTTCCTGGGAGCGATTTTGCTCCTCTTAATGAGTCTTTTCACTCCTGCCCTTCTGCGGGATGTTGGTGCGGGGCGGCTCTTTATGCGGGTTCCTTCCCTGTCGGCTGCACTTGTGGTGGTGGACTTGCACGCTTGTGGCAATTTGGTTTTGGTCCTGCATTTTCTTTTCCCTCCTTGGGCTGGCATAGGATTGGCTTGCGGAGGATGTACAGGCGCTTGGGGCCGTTTCTGGGTCTGGCACCATGGTTTCTGCTGCTAGCTTTCGGTATCGATGTTCCTTCTGCGCCATTTCGCAGGCTGTCTCATGCGTTGTTTCACCTCCAGCCTGCTCATGCACTGCCTGTGCCGTCCTGGTCTTTGGACAGGGTGCTCTCCTGTTTTTCTTCTCCTTGGTTGTTGTGGCTCCTTCGGTTCAGGTTTGCTTTGCCTCGGCTCTCTTTTTTATGTTGGCATTGGCCTCTGGGGGTCGTGTGGCAGTGCTTCATGCTCTTCTCAGGCGCAGTGGTTTTTGGCTCCTGTGGTCGTGGTCATAGGTCTCTTCGTCTGCAGCTGTTCTCCCTTTTTCTGGCGATTGATGTACCTGCTGCTTTCCAGAGGGGTCCTCGGGTTGTTGTCTCGACTTCGTGTTGAGGTGTGGTTCACCGACCGCCTCCCGGGTATGTCCCCTTGTTTTCTTAGGTAGTGTTTGGTGAAGTAGCTCCTGGGAGCCGTAGGGGCTTCCCCCAGAAAACCAGCGTTGAATGTAATGAAACACCATTTTCTGGGTGAGTCTCGGAAGCTCCCCGGCACCCTCCCGCCCTCCGGTCGGCATTTTTTTCGTGGTTTTGATATCCAGCCTCAGAACTGGGGCAGGGATCGCTGACGTGGGGGTCTGGGGCTCCCTCTTCCCCCTCCCGGGGAGGGGGGAGTTGCGCAGACATGCGGCGCGGCTCGTGTGACGTCATGCTTGTTAGTTCGTTTTCCTGGGGGAGTTCCGTCCACTTGTTTGTCGATTTTTGTTGTTAACCAGAATAGGGGTTTGTTTTGTGGCGCTTAACTTTCTGGCTGCCTGTCCCGGTCGATGGCAGATATGGAATGCTCCAAATCACATGTGCAATTCTATGGGCCATTGCTCCCTGTGCCTCTCTGAGGGGGCCAGGTTCTGGCTCGTGGTCCCCGGTAGGCCTAGAACTCCACCCACATCGACTGATGGAAAATAGTTAGGGTATCCATATCAGCCATGGATAGCTCCGGGGAGCCTCCGAGACTCGCCCACAAAATGGCGTTTCATTACATTCAAAGCTGGTTTTTTGACATAGCCCCAGCCGGTACCTGAAGCTGTCTCATTGAGGTTACTCTATGCAAAGGAGGGTAACTCATCAGACATGGGAGTTATGTTTGACTTTCTGGGTCCAGAGGCAAATCTGACTCACCCAGAACTACTGACAGTTTCCCATAACACTGGTATGGCATCAAGAAAAACAGTGAAAATTTACAGATAACTGGAGGACTCGCATAGAACAAAGCTTTTAAACTGGGAAACAATTCTGCAAATGATTAACATAGAATGGGTAACTTTTTAAATTAGCTCGAAACTCATAGCATCGAATGCCACTATCAGGTAGCTTAGCATTGCATGCAGCCATCTTTCTTGATCAGTTCTTTTGCTGATGTCTACAGAACAGGTTTGTTCTTGGCCTTTCAGATGTAGTAAACCCCTCTTGTTTCAAGCTAAATACTGGCCAGCCTTGGACTTCTTCCTGCAGATTTCATTTACTTTTTACTTTCTGTATTTTTTTATTTGGGTTTATATAGTTGTTTTCTATCTGCATTATTGTGTGTTCTTAGCTTTATTGTACTTTGGGGGTGTATGCACCACAAAGCAAAGCACTCTGGAAAAAATCCAGAGTGCCCATTACCACTGCCCCTGCACTGAGAGATACCTTCTCTGGTATGTTCAGGATTTTGCCACTGAGAGGCCAAGCTGCTGGAGTGGAGAGCCTCACTTAGGGCTATTCATGACTCTTCTCTTTGGGCACAAGGCTGGGGGCTTTGTTGGTTGTGCTGAGGCTTGTGTATTTGTTTATACAATACACTGCAGATGCCAGTCATGTCCTGGGTGTTTTGTTTCCACTTGGCATCAGTCTTTAGCAGTCAGATCCAGTGCTGGGTGTCCTACTTGGTTAGCTACCTTCAGGCCTTGGAAATCTCATCGCGGATATTTGGTATAGTTTGTTTAGTTTATCAAGTCTGCATTTGCCATGTGCGAGTTTGAAGAGTGCTCATCGTCTTTGCTACTAAATGATGATCATGGCTGCCCCTGCCATGCTACCTGTTGAGTTTGCAACACCTACAACCCTGTGTCTTGTGTGGTTTGTTCATACTGGGTCTCTGCATTGACTGATTCTGCCTTCAATGTACAGTGACACCTCAACTTATGATTGCCTCGACTTAGATTTTTTTCCAGTTAAACTGTAAATTTGGTCAGAAAATGTGACTCGACTTACGATTGTGTCATCAACTAACAATCTTCGTTGATACGCGTTTGGGTCGACTGAGTGCATGGTTCCTGGTAGCACAGGCTGACCTGCCTCAGTTTACCAGAACCGCCCGCTTAGTGACGATCACGCTTGTGAGATATTCCAATATTTTGACTATTTCACTTGTCAGTGATAAAGATCTATAATTGAGGGGGTCTTCCCTGCTGCCACTTTTGTAGATTGGAACTATGTTAGCCTTTTTTCACACATCAGCTACAACTCTTGTACACAGGGATGCCTAAAAAATCAGTTGAAGTGGGGTCATTCTATGTGAATTCTCCAAAGGCCTCCCACTCGATCCTTTCTAAATCTAATGAAATTTTGTAGTAAAGTAGCCCTATACCCCAATGAAAATGTGCAAAATATTAGAGCTCAATCTGATTTGGTTCTTAAATAACAGGTCCATATTGAATGGGCTCTCATCCCGTTAATGCGTAAATACCACAAAAATTACCAACTTTGACCCTCTGTTAAATCACGACTAGTGCCCAGAGAGGGGTGAAATTTGGTATACCAGGACAACTTTTGGTGCAGAATACAGCAGTGTAATAAAAAATGTAGTTTGGGTAGCCATTCAGCTACCAATCCATGCTAATATCACTGCCAATATATCTCAAAATATCTCAATATGCATCATTCCCAATTTCGTTTTGAATGACACCATTGGATAGAGCAGATTTTTCTGTGCAAGAGTAACTTTTATTTAGATTGGGATCTGAATTCCTAGTTCAGCCACAGAACACTGAAAATGACACTTTTATATACGAGGCATACATATATTGTAGGCTATTGCAGGCTGTCAAATCTAGAACATGGTAATTTGCAGAAGGCAAATTTATCCATTATTAGTGTAATCCTTGCTTTAGTCCATGGTGGCTGAGCCACTACCAATCTAAAAGATTGGCAACCGCATCGCCTCGGGGCCACGCCCGATAGCCAGGCAAGGCTAGCCACAGGCGGGCCACTTTCTCGCAGGCTCCCAAGCCTGTTAGTTGGGTGTCTGACAGGTTCCCAAACCTCATTGTGGTGTTGTGTGTTGCTGAGGAAGTCTTGGTTGTAGGGTTGATATAAAGCCATTGCTTGATTACTGACTTTAATACTTACAAACGATTACATGACTAGCTGCTTCCAAGCTGGTGGCGTCTTGTACGCTTTCTTGTTTACCTCTTTTCCGCGTCCGAGCCACAGCACATACTGACGGATGCTACCGTTTTCTATGAACATGACATCCCTCCTTTTCTTTATAAAGAATGAATACAGGATGTCTACCATGCTTGTAGCACAAAGCAAAGTTATTGACACAAAATAAGTTACTAACATATCAAGAGATATTGCATACATTTAATATAATCAGTAAAAACTTTGCATTACATAAGAACACAATCATCAAATCGCATAGGGCGTTTAACATGACGATTAGGACGAGAGTCCCTAAATACAAGAATATCCCTTGATGAATTGTTTGTTGGGTTATAAGTCATTTTTTCTATTTCCTTTGTATGACTTTGCACTTCATCATTTTCTATACTAGTTGGAATCACTTTGAAATAAGCCGTATTACGTGTTAGACTATGATCTCTATTACTCGCTGTTACCATAGTTCCTTTTACACTAATCACTTTATATGGTTTTGTATCCTATGACATATCTAACTTTCCCTCTTTTTTCTTTTTAACTAGAACAGTGTCTCCAACCTTTATGAATTGTTCCTTTGTACGTTGATCATGAGCAATTTTAATTTTGCCCTTGGCTAGTGCATCCTTCTCAGCGAGACGTTTATCCGTTATCTCAGCTGGCATGACAGGTAGTGCGATCCTCATAGGACGTCCAAATAAGAGTTCGCCAGGAAACTTGCTCAGTGTTCCATGCGGTGTTGCATGGTAGTTCCTGAGAAAAGCATACATAGCTTGTTTCCAGGATCGTCCTTCGGCATGAGCATAGCGTACCGCTTTCATGAGAGGTTGCATGAATCTCTTGACTTCTCCATTTGCTTGAGGATGTAGTGGCATCACACGGCGGTGTTTGAATCCAATATGCTCAGCAAAGTTGACAAAGTCTTGTCCAGTAAATGGCGGTCCATTGTCCGTCTTGACAACTTCAGGAATGCCAAAGTTTGAAAAGATCTTGTCGAGTTTTGGGATGACGGCCTTTGCAGATGTGGAAGTGATGATTTCTACTTCTGGATAATGTGAGTGATCATCAATGACTACCATCAAGTACTCTTCAGTTGGTAGTGGTCCGCAGAAGTCCATCGATACTTCGGTTCATGGTGCAGCAGGTAGTGGTGAAGGTTGTAGAGGTGTTGGTCTTGAAGTATCCACTGCAGCTTGGCAAGGGACACAGGCATCATGCATATCCTTTGCTTGACGATCAATGCCAGGAAACCACACCTTTTCTCGTAGCAGCTGTTTGGTCCTAACAAGACCTTGGTGTCCTTAATGTGCAAGCTTCAGAGCACGTTGCTGTAGAGCAGCTGGAATGACGATACGAGTACCTCGCAGCACGGTGTCGCGTTGTTGCGTAACACTTAATTCTGTCTGGATGTGTTCAAGTGCTTTGAATGCATCTCGGTCAACTCCTGAGGGTGGGATGCGTGGAAACTTTTTCTTAGTCAATGCATCCACTGTTGCTTGCAGAGTTGGGTCCTCTAGGGTTGCAGTACGGATTTCATCAAGAGTGAGAGCCTTAGGGACTGCATCACAGGTTACAGAGTGTACATATTCCTCGGCAACTTGTTGATGCTTGGTGATGGTGAAACTGTTGGCAGGATGTCAACTGATGTAATCAGCGGGATTTCCAGCACCCGGCTTGTATTTCACCGTAAAATTGTATGGTTGCAGACAAAGAACCCATCTCTCAATGCGAGCTGGTGGTTTGGACTTTGGATTACTGAAGATGGTCTCCATCGGTTTGTGGTCAGTGACTATCGTGGTGAAGGGTGCACCAAGCAGATACACATTGAAGTGTTCACAGCCCCATACAAGAGCAAGAGCTTCCTTCTGTCTGACTGTATCGTTGCTCAACATCTGTGAGAGAATGGCTGGCGTAGGCAATTACTACTCTGGAATCTGGTTGACCAGGTTTGTGTTGGGCTAAAACAGCACCTAAACCAACAGGACTAGCATCCACCGTTAACTCAGTGTCCATTGATGGATCAAAATACGCAGCAGTCGCATTCTCTACTAGTGCATCTGTCACAGCATCAAATGCATTTTGCTCGATATCGCTCCAGTACCATGATGCATTTTTCTTCAGGAGCTCACGTAGAGGCTTCGTAATGGTAGCAAAATCTGGAATGAAGTGAGAACAGTAGTTTGCCATTCCCAGAAAACTATGTACTTCAGTAGATGTTGAAGGAGGTGCAGCATTCTTGATATCTGCAACTTTCTTAGGATCTGGAGACAGATCTTTGTCACTAAGTACATGTCCAAAGAATTAAATTTTATGTTGATTGAACTCACACTTTGCTCGGCTTAGCGTCAGATTCTTTTCTCGTAAGCGTTGCAATGTTGCAAGAAGAGCTTTGTCGTGTTCAGCTTGGGTACGGCCATAAACAATGATGTCATCAGACATGTTGTCAGCATTAGGTATATCTTGCAATACCTGGCTGATGATGTGCTGGAATACCTCAGCAGCACTGTTAATACCAAAACTCAGGCGCTTGTACCTATTCAGACCTCGATGTGTCATAAACGTTGTGATGAAGCGACTCTCGTCATCAAGTTCAAGCTGATGATAGCCCTTGTTTAAATCTAACTTGCTGAATACAATTGCACCATTCAAATGGTATATCATATCATCTACAGTGGGTGTAGGATGGCGTTCACGCATTATTGCCTTGTTGGGAACACGCATGTCCACACAAATGCGTATCTCATCTGGATTCTTCGGCTTTGGTGGAGTGACAATTGGGCTTACCCATGGTGTTGGTCTTGTTATTGGTTCAATGATATCTAGTTCCATCAGCCTATCCAGTTCGGCATCGACTTTCTTGCGAGTATGGAATGGCTGTCGGCGATGTGGTTGGGCAACTGGAATTACATCTGGGTTGATATGCAGATGTACTTTGCTATCAGTATAACAACCTATGGATTCAAATCGATCAGAAAATTCAGCAACAATAGCATCAACATTGTTTGCAGATTCCACTGCTACAGCATTAAAAAGCTGAAGTAGCCCCAATTTGGTTGAAGTCTTGTAACTGAGTAGAGACTCCATTGCATTCCTAACAACATGGAATGTAGTAATAAGCATTGCACTCTTTGACTTATTCTCTGAAGTGAAAGTTCCAATCATTGGCAAGGCTACCTTTAAAGCATAGGCAGTGGCTTTACCATTGTAGTTTTCAAGCTTTGGGAACTGTTTTTTGAATTTTAGAGTGGCACTCAGCAATGGTGTCAATGTTTGATCCAGTGTCAATGAGAACTTTGAGACAAATACCAGCAATGTATACTATAGTCTCTGGGTTGTTTGGAAGATCATTCCATTCTGTGATTGATTGTACTCCATAAGTATAATCACATTCACTGTCATCTGAGACTGGTTGTAATGACATGTTATCTTGTACATTATTAACATTTTGGATATGAGGTGCAATATTGTTTATCACCTCGACCCCTAGGACCTGATCCTCGTACAGTGCTTTTATTCACTGACTGTGGTTTCTTGAGTTCGGAACGACACACAGCACCAAAATGACCTAGTTTTCCACACTCATAGCACTTCTTACCTTGAGCAGGACAAACATTACCTTGGTGTGGGTAGTCTCCTCCACAATTGTAACATTTATTGTTGACACCCTCTGATGTGAGTCGTGACTGCTTGAGTCTTGTTCCATGACCCCATTTGTGATGTGGTTCTCGACTCAATTTGCTGTTAGGATTGGCATGATATCTTCTATTATCACGGTGTCCTCCCTGAATCTTACATACCTCATCACTGTTAGTAACAGTGGCAGAACCGTTGTTGGCACTGCACTCCATGACACGAGCATCATGTGCAGCATCTTCCATTCGACGAGCCATATCCAGTATCTTGGTAAGAGAACTTTCATCATCAACAAGTTCTAGAGCTCTTCGACGGAGACGTGTAGATGTGCATGTTTCAATTATTTGCTGTTTGATTTCTTTGTCAACATCAGCAAACTCACAATGGGCTGCTGATCCCTGCAGACGTGTGTGGTATTGATCAACTGTTTCATTAGAGAGTTGTCTGGCTCTCCTGAAATGCATAATTTCCATTGCAGTATTTTGCCTTGGTTTGAAATGTTCAGTTAATTTGGCTTTGGCAATGTCATAATCTTTGGCACCACCAGTGTCTTTCAGTGTGTCAAAGATGTCACAAACTCTATCACCTGCATAATGAAGTAGAAAGGCACGCTTTCTTTCAGCACTTTTGATGTCTGAAACTATCAACAAATTTTCAAACCTTTTAAGCCATCTGGTCCACCTCTGTGACGGGTTTGTATGGTCACAGTCAGGATCAAATGCAGGAAACTGAGGTATATTTGCCATTTTTACTGAATAAATGTAACTTATCACTTAAATGTTCCTCAGAATGCTAAACACTTACTGCACTGTATATGTTAGTTAAGAATTCACTGTAATTACTTTAATTTTGCAAAGAACACAAGCATTTTAATGCAAAAGTTCACAACAGTGCACAATACAGCAGCAACTGACTTCTTACCTAGCCCTGTGTACATGTGGTGGTGTTCCTACTCACAGCTGCACAGCAGTTGTCAGCAGTTGGCACAGCAGTTGTTAGCAGTTGGTACATCATGAAGAATTTTGTAGCACAGAGCGTCGTTTCGTACACAAAACATCGGGTTTTGTGCACAGCATCAAAGCGTCGTTTCGTACACAGCATCTGCACACACATGGATTGCAGATTCCTCAGTACACAGCTTGTCAGCACATAGCTTGGGTAGCACATAGCATTGGTTAGCACACAGTATCGGTTAGCATACAGCATTGGTTAGCACACAGCATTGGTAGGGCGCTCACAGACATCTCTTCCTCCCGGGCGAGACAGCATGCTTCTCTTTTGTTTTGAGCTGAACAAATACCTGCATTCACAGTTCATCCTCGTCACCAGTGGGATGTTGTGTGTTGCTGAGGAAGTCTTGGTTGTAGGGTTGATATAAAGCCATTGCTTGGTTACTGACTTTAATACTTATAAACGATTACATGACTAGCTGCTTCCAAGCTGGTGGCGTCCTGTACGCTTTCTTGTTTACCTCTTTCTGGCGTCCGAGCCGCAGCACATACAAAAGGATGATACTGTTTTCTATGAACATGACACTCATGTGGAGTCTTATCCTAGGATTATCCTCTGCAGTAGCTACTGTGATTGGTCGCAAATCTTTTCACTTTACATGGCATTTCTTCTTGAAGGGATTGCAGCAAGTTTTTTGCAAAAATATAAATTTCGTCAACAGCAAAGCTTTGTGATGGAGGCATACTTGAGATTCTCCATCCAAGTTCAGTTCACTTCGCTTTGCTATCAGTTTTTGATCTTCTGCACTATACTGTTTTAGAAACTTCAAGCCTTTGTTGGGAGTGTAGGTTGTCAAGTGACATTCAGAAGAGCCACACTCATGGCTAGCAATACGACATGGCAATAAACCAATGAAATCCTGATTCATGACGTATCCGTAATCGAATTCAATTCAAATTATTTAACTAACTGAATACAGTAATTTCAAGTGAGACCTGTAATACGTTAATATTAATATTGCTTTTTATTTATTTGTGTATTTTTTGCAAGTAAATACACAAATAAGTAAACAGCACTGTTTGACCTGCTGACACGATACTACAAAGATGTAAAGATAAATATAGAACAGGAACCTAAAATAGCACTGATTGTTTAATAATAATTCAGAATCCCACCCAAAAATGTTCTACCCAATGAAGCTTAAAAATTTTCCAATCAGTCTGGATATCAATTTGCTAGCAGTCATGATCAGTGCACAAAGATGATGGAGAATCATAATTTGATTTTTTTGATATCGCACCAAGGTATGTCATTTTCAGAGTCCTCTGGCTGAACTAGGAATTCAGATCCCAACCTAAATAAAAGTTACTCTTGTACAGAAAAATCTACTCTATCCAATGGTGTCATTCAACACCAAATTGGGAATGATGCATAATGAGATATTTTAACATATATTGGCAGTGATATTAGCATGGTTTGGTAGTTGAATGGTTACCCAAACTACTTTTTTTATTACACTGCTGTATTCTGCACCAAAAGTTGCCCTGGTATGCCAAATTTCACACACCTCTGTGCACTATGCTAGAAATTTAGGAATGAATATATTATATAGTTATAATTTATATATATAATTTAGGAAGGAATATAGAAAAGGAATGCTAGAAAATTACAAAGTGATGAGGATGGGAAAGTGTGTTCGTTAAGACGAGATCTTTCAAAAGAAAACAAAGAGAAGCTGAAACTGAACCTCGCCGAGGCAAAAACGTTTAAATGAGAGCAGGAATGAAGAAGAAATCAATTCTTTTTTCTACAAAGTGATAGGGGTAGGCAGACCAGTAAAGTGGTACATAAAGGCAAACCAACAAAATCAATAGAGAGAGGGGGAGTGAAAAATAAGGAGAGGGGGAACAAGTTTCTGAAGATTGCATACACCAACATAGATGGAGTGAGATCGAAGATACTGGAGTTAAGTGATGTAATACAGCTGCAGACACCAGACATTGTTGCACTCACGGAGACAAAACTTGACAATGTTATTCTAAATGAGGTCATATTCCCAAGGGGCTACTCAATTTGGAGACGGGACAGAAAAATTAGGAGAGGCGGTGGCGTTGCTGTGCTGGTGAAAGAACACCTAAAGGTGAAGGAAATAATGACTGCCAATCCACAAGAAGTTGACATAATAACACTATAGACCTGCAATGAGGATGATAAACTAATGACCATAAATGCATATAGTCCGCCGCCAAGCAGCACATGGTCAAAGGAGGAGCTAGATAGTAAACGTGAAGGTCTTATAACAATAATGAGAGAGATTATAGCGAGAGCAGATAACGATAGATCAAAACTGTTGATAGTCGGTGACTTCAACTTGAAATCCATAGACTGGGAAGCATATGAAGCTAAAACAGAAGATTTTTGGACCTGTAGATTTGTAGACCTCATCCTGGAAACATTCTTGTATCAACATGTTAAACAAGCTATGAGGATAAGAGAAGGGGACGTTCCCTCGCTGCTAGATTTGATATTTACCAGGAAGGAGGAAGAGATATTTGACATTCAGTACCTTCCTCCCTTGGGTAAAAGTGACCATGTCTTTTCGGGAATAAAGTATGCAATGCATTATAATCTGGAAGAATATAAGGAGTTTGAAGCAGTTGAAAAACCAGACTTCAGGAGAGGACATTATGGTGACCTTAAAAAAAATTTTAGTGAGTATAACTGGACAGACTTGATGCTAGGCAAGGAAGTGAATGAGATGTATGTCAAGTTTTGTGAAATATATGATAAAGGCACAAAAAAATTTATACCAAAACAGATGCAGAACTAGGAAACAGGATTGGTTCAATAGAAATTGCGAGAGGGCCAGAGACCAAAAGACACAAAAATGGAATCAATACAGGAAGAGGCCAAACCCCCAAACATACCAGCGATACAAAGATGCGAGAAACAACTACACGGCAGTGAGGAGAGAGGCAGAAAGAAATTTTGAAAAAGGGATGGCAGACAAATGTAAAACAGAACCAGGTCTATTCTATAAATTCATAAACAACAAATTGCAGGTAAAGTATAATATTCAGAGGTTGAAAATGGGAAATAGATTCACGGAAAATAAAAAGAAAATGTGTGAAACACTGAACGAAAAGTTCCAAAGTGTATTTGTACAAAATGAAATCTTTAGGGAATCAGACACGACAAGAATTCCAGAGAACAACATAGAGCACATAGAGGTCTCTAGAGACGAAGTGAAAAAATGCTCAAGGAGCTAAGTAAGAACAAAGCAGTTGGTCCAGATGGAGTTTAACCATGGGTTTTGAGAGAATGTGCACCTGAGCTCAGCATTCCAATTCAACTAATTTTTCAGGGATCCCTGTGTACAGGAGTTGTAGCTGATGTGTGGAAAAAGGCTAACATAGTTCCAATCTACAAAAGTGGAAGCTGGGAAGACCCCCCTTAATTATAGACCTGTATCATTGATAAGTGTAATAGTCAAAATATTGGAAAAAATAATTAAAACTAAATGGGTAGAACACCTGGAGAGAAATGATATAATATCAGACAGACAGTATGGTTTTCGATCTGGAAGATCCTGTGTAGCTAACTTACTCAGTTTTTATGATCGAGCCACAGAGATTTTACAGGAAAGAGATGGTTGGGTTGACTGCATCTATCTGGACCTAAAAAAGGCTTTCGACAGAGTTCCACATAAGAGTTTGTTCTGGAAACTGGAACATATTGGAGGGGTGACAGGTAAGCTACTAACATGGATGAAAAATTTCCTAACTGACAGAAAAATGAGGGCCGTAATCAGAGGCAAGATATTGGATTGGAGGAATGTCACAAGTGGAGTACCACAGGGTTCAGTTCTTGCACCGGTAATGTTCATTGTCTACATAAACGATCTACCAGTAGGAATACAGAATTACATGAACATGTTTGCTGATGATGCTAAGATAATAGGGGAAGTAAGAAACCCAGATGGTTTTCATGCCCTTCAAGAAGACCTGGACAAAATAAGTATATGGAGCAACACTTGGCAAATGGAATTTAATGTTAATAAATGCCTTGTTATGGATTGTGGAATTGGAGAACATAGACCCCACACAACCTATAAATTATGTGAGAAATCTTTAAAAATTTCTGACAAAGAAAGGGATCTAGGCGTGGTTCTAGATAGAAAACTGGCACCTGAGGACCACATAAAGAACATTGTGTGAGGACCCTATGCTACACTTCCTAACTTCAGAATTGCTTTTAAATACATAGATGGAGAAATACTAAAGAAATTGTTCACGACTTTTGTTAGACCAAAGCTAGAATATGCAGCAGTTGTATGGTGCCCATATCTTAAGCACATCAACAAATGGAAAAGGTGCAACAACATACCACTAAGTGGCTCCCAGAACTGAAGGACAAGAGCTACGAGAAGAGGTTAGAGGCAATAAATATGCAAAAACTAGAAGATAGAAGAAAAAGAGGCGATATGATTACTATGCTCAAAAGAGTAACATGAATTGATAAAATTGATAGGGAAGAATTCCTGAGACCCAGAACTTCAAGAACAAGAGGTCATAGATTTAAACTAACAAAACAAAGCTGCTGGAGAAATATAATAAAAATTCACTTTTTTAAACAGAGTGGTAGACAATTGGAACAAGTTAGGTGAGGTGGTGGTGGAGGCCAAAACCGTCAATAATTTCAAAGCGTTATATGACAGAGTGCTGTCATATAACGGGCGTAGACACCATATATGACGTGTCATATATAGGTGTCCGTATATTGGACACCACGAGCGTAGCTCTCATCCTGTAACTACACTTAGGTAATTACTTGTCATGATTTAACAAAGGGTCAAAGTTGGTAATTTTTGTGGTATTTACGCATTAACGGGATGAGAGCCCATTCAATATGGACCTGTTATTTAAGAACCAAAGCAGATTGAGCTGTGCAATAACACCATGGTCACATTTGTTGAAGGCTTTTGCGAAATCTGTGTAAATTACATCAGCGTTTTGTTTGTCTTCCATGGCATCTAATGCCATGTCATAGTGGTCCAACAACTGCGACAGGCAAGAGCGCCCTGTTCTGAAACCATGTTGTCCGGGGTTATGGAGAAGTTGTGATTCTATGTATTTTGTGATCTTACTACTTAGCACTCTCTCAAAGATTTTTATGATGTGCGATGTTAGTGCTATCAATCTGTAATTTTTTGCCTCTGCCTTATTTCCTCCTTTATGGAGTGGTGCTATCTCCTGTTTTTAGTATGTCAGGGATAATGCCAGTATCTAGGCTTTGTCTCCAAAGAATGTGAAGGGCCTGCAATAGTGTTTTTTTACAGTTCTTGATGAATATGGAGTTCCAAGAATCCGGGCCTGGTGCAGAGTGCATAGGCATACTGTTTATTGCTTCTTCAAAATCCAGTGGGGATAGGGTGACGTCTGATATATGATTTGATGTTGGTATCATATCAATGAAAAATTCATTTGAATTATCAATCTTTAGTGCGTTTAATGGCTCGCTGAAAACAGAGTCGTACTGCTTCCTCAGTAACTCGCTCATTTCTTTGTTGTCATCGGTGAAAGTTCCATCTCCCTTTCGCAGGGGCCCGATACTAGATGTGGTTTTTGATCTTGATTTTGCATAAGAGAAAAAATATTTCGGATTTCTCTCTACTTATCTGATGGCCTTTTGCTCTCTTTGCCTCTCCTGGGTTTTGTATGATTCTTGTAGCTTGAGTTCAATTGTTTCTATTTCTCTACCTAACCTTCTTTGCCGTTCTTGAGATAGGGTGCGACTCTCAAGTTGTTCTGCGATTCGCTTTCTTCTCCTATAAAGGGAACAACGTTCCCGTTCCAATCTGCATCTCTTCCTCTTTTTTCTTAGGGGTATACGGTTTGAACATATTTCTAGTGCTACTGAGCTTATTTTTCCAGGCACTGGTCCAAGTTTGCATTTTCTAGCTGTTCATCCCAGTTTATCTCTGTGAAGTCTTGGTTTATTTGCTCCCAGTTTATCTGTTTATTATTGAAGTTGAATTTGCTGAAATCTCCTCCACCGGGAATTAAGACTGGTTTTGAAGGTCTATTCCCTATGCTTGTCAGAATTTCAATCAAGTTGTGATCTGAGTAACAGGTATTTGTAATCATTATGTTCCTGATCAATTCATCATTATTGGTGAAAATGAGGTCCAGCGTGTTCTCCTTCCTAGTTGGTTCTACTATTTGCTGGTTTAACCCTTAAACTGCGCATGGCGTATATATACGCCATGAGTAACATGTCCCACAGTGCGCATGGCGTATATATACGCCATTGGGTGCCAGGCCCGATTCAAATGGCCCGCGGCTACATGGGGTTCACATTAGCTTCCTCAGGGCTCTTGTAAACAGACAACATTTTTGAAAAAAATCGTGGGCAATATTTTCAGGTGTGAGAGGCACAGTACTGTTGGAGCAACCAAGGCTGGCGCACACAGCATGAGCGAACAGCATTGCTGTTCAGCTTGTGACCACAGCATCGCCAAAAAATGTTAAAATAAATATATAATTGCTATTATTTAGAGATGACAATATTACAGATGACCCCTGACTGTGATGTAAATAACCAGGGTTGTGATAATAGCAGGATTGTTGTAATAATTAATGCTGTGGGACGAGTGATGCTGAGAGACGGATGGAGATAGCATTGTTTACTGACTGTGTGGCTACCTGTTATTGTTTGCATTCACCATACCAGCTCAGTGGTTCTCTATGGTGAACACAAATGTAGATACTTATATATAATGTGTGTATTAGTGTAATAACAGCAAAAGGATTATGCTGGGAGGAGCCATTTGGGTGACGGAGGTGACGTCGTCTGCATGATTTGTCTAGCTTTTTAGAGGGTAGAACTATGCTCTTTGGGCGCACTACAAGCTTAGGTGTACAGTTACGGTGCATAAAACATGTAGATACTTATATATAATATGTGTATATAGGGTAATAACACTGCAAACAGTATTGTTGGGGGAGAAAGTTTAGTGCGTGTGATCTTGAATGAGTGAGGGAGCCGCCAACTAACTTTTTTTTTTTTTTTTTTTTTTTTTGAGATATATACAAGAGTTGTTACATTCTTGTACAGCCACTAGTACGCGTAGCGTTTCGGGCAAGTCCTTAATCCTATGGTCCCTGGAATACGATCCCCTGCCGCGAAGAATCGTTTTTTCATCCAAGTACACATTTTACTGTTGCGTTAAACAGAGGCTACAGTTAAGGAATTGCACCCAGTAAATCCTCCCCGGCCAGGATACGAACCCATGACATAGCGCTCGCGGAACGCCAGGCGAGTGTCTTACCACTACACCACGGAGACTGCAACTGTGTGGAGCGACGACTCTTAGTGCCTGAACTAACTATATCAGCTTAGTTGTACAGTTGTGGTGAACAAAATATATACGTACTTATATATATAACGTCTGTATATAGTGTAATAACACCACAAATGGTATTGTTGGGGGAGAAAGTTTAGTGCATGTGACCTTGAATGAGTGAGGGAGCCGCCAACTGTGTGGAGCGACGACTCTTAGTGCCTGAACTAACTATATCAGCTTAGTTGTACAGTTGTGGTGAACAAAACATGTTGATTCTTATATATAACGTCTGTATATTTTGAATAAAATATAAAACAGGATGGTGGGAGGAAAAAGTGGGCGAGTGAGGCGTTGTTGAGGGAGTGGCAGCGAGTGACTGGCTGGTGTGTGGTGGTCACTCCTCGTTGCTTTTCGACTCTCAATTCCAACTTAGTGGTTCGTTATGGTGACCAAAACATGCAGATACTTATATATAACCTGTGTATAGAGTGTAATAGCAGCAAAACTATTTGTTTATTGTTTTATGAACATAATAATTGAATCACTAATATGCACACCATACTTTTGAGTATAGCGATTATTCACCACTTTTATTATATAAATATATTACAATACACACTATTGAATAATATTACTGCAAAAAAACTAAGAAAAAATCATAGACATAGAAATAATTAACACTTTCGCACTCTCCGCAAAGGTCACTCAGCCAACCGAATGTGCGCGCGGCGTTTTTATCGCTTAAGCGTAAAAACAAAAATGTGTATACTCTTTTTACTCTTCTGACCTTAGTTCTCATGCTACGTATTTCATTTTGGTACCAACGTGTTCGCAATAAAATTCTCTAGAAGAACATCAGTAAAAAAAGTCACGAAACGTATAGGGATACCAGCACCAAATAAATAACTACGAAGATGACTCGCCGTGAGCGCCCATCAGCAACAAAATGTTTTTACTCTTGGGATTGTAATCACCTCCACACTTATTCTACAGCGTTAATTTTGGTATCAATGGACTCGCAATGAAATTCCCAACACGGTGATATGAATATAAGCGTAGAATAATGATGCGGCCCGCCCGCAAGAGTGTGGGAAGTGGTGAAATTGTTACCCGGTATCGGTGACGGGACGACGCACGGCGCTTTGAAAGTTTATACTTATTTCACTCTCATGACATTAATTTTCTATGTACGTCATTCATTTTTGTGTCAATGTGTTCGCAATAGAATGTTCTATGTGCCCATAGGTAAAAAATATCAACAAAGCGTAAGTTAGAATAGCGCCAAATATAAAACAACGCTGGAACATATCAGTGAGCGTCAAACACACACGAAATGTTTTTACTTTTGTTATGTTTGTCAAGTTTATACTTGTTGCACACAGTTATTTTTGGTTGTATATTGATCGGAATAAAATTCCCTAAACAGACATATGCATATAATACATGATATGGGGGAAGCATTACCAGTATAAACGGCTAAAGTCACCCACCTGCAACCCGTTTGGGACAAAATACCATTTGATCGAAGTTATCCACACCTTTCATGAACTTATTGTACCATGCAGCCTAGTGGTGAGAAAGAGAGCCTCATAGCGCGCAGTTTGAAACAAACCCAAAGTAAATCGGATAAAAATTGAATTTTATACAAATATTTTAAAAGAGGACTCAACTTTATGTCCACTATGCGTTAGCGTTAGACGAAACGGGACGCGCCGGCGCGTCCAGATAGCGCGAAAGTGTTAAGTGATAATATCTTTGTGGCAACTCCCACCTGTCAACGCGGGTGACGCTGACCAGCTCTGACGACCGCTCTGTCAACGCCCACTTTTTGCCAGAATTCCTCGGTCAATTGCGTTCAAAATATGTCACCTATGATTTTTTTTTTCCTGTGCTCAGGGAACACACATTAACATTTTAAGAAGACGAAATAATTTTTTTAGAATTTTTTTTTCCTGCGCACAGGGGTGTAAATGTCCTCAGGACCCTTGAGCAGTGGAAGGGTTAAGGCAAACCTGTCGCATATCCAAAACAGGTCATTTGCATGTGTCTGTTCATTTAGGCTACTTCCTGTTATTCTTTCTGATATTACTGAATTTGCCAGGTACTTCCATTTCAGGTGCCGTAGGTTGAAGTCCCCAAGCAGGAGGATGTTCGGGGCTGGATTTGTGAGGTTTTCAAAGCAGTGTTTTATTTTCATTAGTTGGTCTTTAAACTGCTGAGGGTTTGCCTCCTGTGACTTATATACAAGGACAATAACTACATTTAGGATCTCTATTTTGATTATCAGCACTTCGACCATATTATTTGTGGTGTTTAGCAGCTCAGTACAGATGAGGGCGCATGGGTTCGTTTGATGTGACCCCTGAGTCCCCCCCTCGCATTTTGCGAGTTTGAGGGATTACTGTGTCCCAATGTCTCATGGGTGACTCTCAGTGTTTTTGCTTCTGTCCAGCTGCCTGTTGGGTCGGTTACGGCTTCAACCCATAGTCCTTCGAGTTGTAGCTTGTTTGTGACTCTGTTTACCCAGTCCGCTGATGACTCTCCGGGTGCTGGTGGCTCTGGCGTTGCATGCTAGGTCCGATTTGTTGCAACGCGCTCGGTTGTTTGCTTCCCCGAAAGCCCCGTGGCTGCCCAGTTTTGCTTATTGGGTCCCGGACTTGTGGGTGTGGTTCGTTTCGGCCTTGGTTTGGTCCGCTTCCCCTCGTTCTTTCCCTGCTGTGGTGCTTTCTTGTCCCCCTCCCCCCCTCCTGCTTCCAGCTCTGAGGGGTCTGAAGGCTTTGGGGTCGGGGCAGGGTTTAGCTGGTTTTGAGACTCGGGCAGTCTCGAGGGATGCACCTTCTGGGGTGGTGACGGAGGCATTCGAGTAAGTTCCTCTAACCGTTGCGTATGAGTTTGACTAGTGGGCCCCCTTCGTTAGTGTTTTTAAGGCTGCCCCAGTTTTTTCTTTAGAGGCCGGGGCTTTGAAGGCCAATTTAGCTCAGGGTCCTGGTGTGGTGGCTCCCAGGGTTGGGAAGGGGCTGAGTGGGGGGCCTTAGGGCCCCATTGGACCCCTCTTGGGTTTTCCTACCTTCCGAGTGGGGCTTACTGTTACGTGGAGTGGGGTTTCTACCCTCTCCTCCTTCCCTATGTACGAGTCGGTTTTTGGTTCCATGTCCCTTCTGGTCTATCGGCTCCGCCCTTCCTGTGGCACATTTTAACAGCAATTTTATATCAGAGTCCTTGGATCCTATTTCACCAGCATCCTTCGTATCCATTGGTCCCGTATGCCTATGGGCCCATATGAGCCTATGTGACTTTGTGCACAATTTTCGGGTCTGGAAGGTTCGAGATGGAGTTCCTTAATTAAAATATTATTGGAACCTCTGTTGCTTCCAGTGAGGATTGCCTCCAATATTTTATGAGAATAATTGGTCCTCTTCGGTGGTACTATTCTATTTTAAGTAGTATCTGTCCTTAAATTATGGTCACGTCTTATCTCGATAAATGCCCATTGTGGGATCCCCCTCCCTCAATGCGGGGTGGAACCAACCAGCTCGGACCTCAGGTGTCCTGAGAATGGCTCGGGGTGTTCATTTTGTCATGGACAGTGTCAACACGTTTTGGTGTTACGCGACCTTTATCTCAGGACATGCGCCACACTACCTATTCATATATCTGCAGTTATGACTCCCTGGATACTGGGAGATTCTGGACTGTATTTTTCAGGTCTGTTCCTTGTCTCTCTATCTCAATTAGGGTGTGGGGTGGCTCGTAGTGATTCCGCCTCCACCTCTGCTCTACTCCTCCAAATGCACCTCCGGTCATATTTCACTAGCCATGCTGCCGGCATCTTTCCCAACACCGCTGTGTCTACACTCTTATAACATAAGAGATAAGAAATAAGTGATAGTGAATGAAAAATCCTGGGTAGAAAAGTTGATCTTTCAAAACAGCAGAAGATAAACAAAAAAGGCCGCCACCACAGGGGAAGACAGTACCCCAACAAAGGGATCTTTTGCAGGTTTCTCACAACAAGATGCAATGAAAGGGGGTTTTCTTGGCAGGTTAGTGATCATTGAGGACTTGCTAAAGAATTATGAAGAAAAGGTTATTAAATTGGAACAAGAAGATGAATGTCTCAACATTGAGTTTTGTAATTTAAAAGAAAGTATTTCCCAGCAAGGTAAGGAAATTTCCAGCTTGACTGATAAGGTAAGGATGCAGGAGGAACACATCAAGGAACTAGTAAAGGATAATGAGGCATGGAAAGTGAAGAGTAGGGAATTTTAAGATATTAACTAGAAAATACTCATATGGTGAACAACTCGAAGGAAGTCTGAGGGCTAATATGGAGTTAGGCAAGGAGACACAACGAGAAACTTCATTGGCAACTCAAATAGAGGAGGCTAATAAAGAACTAGAAAAGTATAAAGAAGAAATAAAAGCAACATATGCCCAAGTTGTAAAGGAGAGAGAAACAATCAAGGAAGTGTGTTTGGAAGTCAAAACCAGAAATGACCAACAAGAAGCAGAAATTAGGCAACCAATTGGGTAAGAACTGGTAACCAACAGTAAATTGGTACAAAACACTGCAGATAGAAGTAAGTTCATAATAGTGTTTGGATGTTTAGAGAAGAAAATTTCATCTAGGGTGGACCGAACAGCAGAAGAGAATGAAAATCATAGAGAAAATAGTAGGTTTAGGAGAAAGCTCAAAGGAAAATGTCAGTGATTTTAGATGAATAGGAAAATATGAGAAAGACAAGAATTGCCCCTTAAGGGTGATGTTTAATGGAGTGAAGAACATGATGGACGTGCATAGAAATGCCAGGAAATTGCAGTGAAATGCCAGGGAAAAAAGGAAACACCCGCAGCTACAGGGGGTTCACATCAGCTTCGTCAGGGCTCTTGTAAACAGACACCTTTTTTTTTTTTTTTTTTTTTTTTTTTAATTTTGAGCAACATTCCCGGGAGGGGGAGCCTCAGTACTGAGTGAGGCACTGCAGTACTAACGGCACTGCTGTTCAGCTTGTGACCACAGTATCGCCTAAAAATATCAAAATATATATATGTATCTGGTATTATTTATTCATGTGATAGTATTACAGAAGAGCCTAACTGTGTTAAAGACTGTGTACAATGTTCAGATATCAGTGAATCAATGCTGTTAAAGATGTTCATAGCACTAGCCTCAGCACACTGTCATTATATTGTCCATCTAAGAATCTTTAAACAACTTCTCATGTTCCTTTATGAAATAAACTTGTGGAAAATTATTCATTTAGAGGATTTAGTGACCAGGATTCTGATAATAGCAGGATTGTGATGAGAATTAGCGATGTGCATAGTATGGTGAGGGGGAGAGGTGGCGTTGTTTGTTGGCTGGTAATTACCTAAGTGTAGTTACAGGATGAGAGCTACGCTTGTGATCCCGTCTTCCCAGCACTCTTTGTCATATAACGCTTTGAAACTACTGACGATCTTGGCCTCCACCACCTTCTCCCCTAACTTGTTCCAACCGTCTACCACTCTATTTGCGAAAGTAAATTTTCTTATATTTCTTCGGCATCTGTGTTTAGCTAGTTTATATCTATGACCTCTTGTTCTTAACGTTCCAGGTCTCAAGAAATCTTCCCTATCGATTTTATCAATTCCTGTTACTATTTTGTATGTAGTGATCATATCACCTCTTTTTCTTCTGTCTTCTAGTTTTGGCATATTTAATGCCTCTAACCTCTTCTCGTAGCTCTTGCCCTTCAGTTCTGGGAGCCACTTAGTAGCATGTCTTGCACCTTTTCCAGTTTGTTGATGTACTTCTTAAGATATGGGCACCACACAACTGCTGCATATTCTAGCTTTGGCCTAACAAAAGTCGTGAACAATTTCTTTAGTATATCGCCATCCATGTATTTAAAAGCAATTCTGAAGTTAGAAAGCGTGGCATAGGCTCCTCGCACAATATTCTTTATGTGGTCCTCAGGTGATAGTTTTCTATCTAGAACCACCCCTAGATCTCTTTCTTTATCAGAATTCTTTAAAGATTTCTCACATAATATATAGGTTGTGTGGGGTCTATGTTCTCCTATTCCACATTCCATAACATGGCATTTATTAACATTAAATTCCATTTGCCAAGTGGCGCTCCATGTACTTATTTTGTCCAGGTCATCTTGAAGGGCATGACAATCATCTAAGTTTCTTATCCTTCCTATTATCTTAGCATCATCAGCAGACATGTTCATATAATTCTGTATACCAACTGGTAGATCATTTATGTAGACAATAAACATCACTGGTGCAAGAACTGAACCCTGTGGTACTCCACTTGTGACATTTCTCCAGTCCGATACATTGCCTCTGATCACAGCCCTCATTTTTCTATCAGAAAATTTTTCATCCATGTTAGAAGCGTATCTGTCACTCCTCCAATATTTTCCAGTTTCCAGAACAACCTCTTATGTGGAACTCTGTTGAAAGCCTTTTTTTTAGCATGTGTAGCAACCTGTTATTGTCTGGACTCACCATACCAGCTTAGTGGTTTGCTATGGTGAACACTAATGTAGATGCTTATACAGTATATAACTTGTGTATAACAGCAAAAGGAGTATGTTGGGAGGAGCCATTTTTGTGATGGAGGTGGCATCACCTGCTGGTGATGTGTGACTGTGTGAAGATAGGGGACACAGATGACTGCTATTCTCTTCAAATTGATATTGATGAAATAAGTGCTTGAGGCGTCAAATGGCAAATGGAATTCAATGTGAATAAATGCCATGTTATGGAATGTCGAATCAGAGAAAATAGGCCAAACACAACTTACAAATTATGAATTGTGTAGATAGAAATTACAGAACTTTAGTAAAGAAAGAGATCTAGGGGTGGGTTTTGGATAGTAAGCCGTTGCCAGAAGAACACAAAAAACATTGAGAGGAGCGTATGCATTGCTTTCCAACTTCAGACATGCTTTTAATTATATAGATGGTAAATCTAAAGAAAATGTTCATGAATTTTGTGAGCCCAAAATTGGAATATGCAGCAGTTGTATGGTGGCCAAATCTCAAGAAGCACATAAAAAAAAACTGGAAAAGATGTAATCGCATGCTTCAAAATGGCTTATGGAACTGAAAAATAGTTATAAGGAGAGACTAGAGGCATTAAACATTCCAAAACTAGAAGATAGAAGAAAAAGAGGTGATATGATCACCACTGACAGGAATCAACCAAATTGTCAGAGGAATTCCTGAAACCAGCAACTTCATAAACAAGAGGACACCTGCTACGGAAACAGGTGTCGAAAAAATATTAGAAAGCTTTCATTTGCAAACAGTGGTAGACTGTTGGAGAAAACTAAGCGAGAAGTTGGAGTAAAAAACCGTCGGTAGTTTCAAAGCATTATACGAAAAAGAGAATATGGGACACCACGAGAGTAGCACTTTTCCTGTAATTACACTTAAGTAATTACTTTGCTATTAGGGTTTCACTATGTAATTTAAATCTTTGAATTATCTGAATCTGAAGAGGATCCAACCATCGTCCAATCCCCATTAGTTTAGAGATTCGACAGTCCATTTTGTCAATAATTATGTAAAAACTAATTAATATATTCTCCTCCTTATTTCAGAGAAATATGGTGGTTGAGGATGCCAGTTCTGCTCAACATAAGTATCAACCTGTAGAGTACCTAACAGTTTTGTCTCCATTTGGTTATGTTCATCTACGGTTTACATCTCACCATTCTGCCTTTAAACAGTTAGTGCTGCTCATTCTTGCATGTTATATTTTGGTATTCATATTTGTATAATACCTCTATATAATTATTGACTGTGGAGAGCCTCTTCAGCTCCTCGGAGCTATATCGAGCTGATGTGCAAATATTAAACCATGGCAACGGTCAATCGATTGAGTTCTAGGCCTACCGAGGACCAGAGCCAAAACCTGGCCCCCCTCATGAGAGGCATGAGGAGCAATGGCTTATAGACACCTCATGTAATTGAAAACAGTCTTTGTCTGCCATCTACTAGGTCAGGCACCCACAAAGGTAGGAATTCCAAAACAAACTATAGCTGGTTAAAAATTGCATACCAAAAGCCAAACTAGCAAGCAGAACCTCCCAATCAAAAACAAGCAAACAAGCATAACACCACCACAACGGCCGCACAGCCATCTGCACAACTCCCCCTCCCCGGGAGGGGATGGGGTCAGACCTCTGTGCTGGCTATGCACCTTGGTTGAAGAGGCTGTTGTGTTGGTGATGGTCGATCGATCGACTCTGGCTCCATCATTTGAGCAGTGCTGCAGAGCGGTGTTGTTGTTCTGTGTTAGTGGTGTGCAAGCCAGGAGTAACACAAGAGTACTATGGCTGCATGCACCTAGGGCCACATTCCCTAGGTGCCCTGTAAGTACTGCCTTTACTGCTTAGGTTTATCTTCCATGAGCCGTTCAGGTGAGTCTACGTCCGTGTGGTTCTGACGCTGCTCGGTGATTTCCCGCCCTTGGGGTTTACCTGGGGTGGTTCTTTCTCTTGTTTGACCTTGGGTAGGAGGTAGTATAGTCACTGGCTTGGGTGCAAGGCACTGTGCAGTTGTCTGATATACGCATAGTGACCGGTTCTGTTCCCCTGGAGACATTTTTTTTTTTTTTTTTGCCTGGTAGGGGTCTGCTTGGTGTGGCTGTAGGACCACTTGTACGATTTTGGTGGCCCTCCACTTAGTCCCCGTGCTTGCACACGTCGCAGGGGTTCAGCTTTTAGTGAGCATGCTTGGTAGTTCTGGGATACCTGGTTAGCTGTACTTTGCTCAGGCTTTCCTTAGCAGTCAGCCTAAGGGCCCTGGAAACCTGTATTTGGGCTCATTAGTCCGATGGAGGAGACTTCAGAGTCTTACCTCATTTCGTGCGAGTTTGAAGGTTGCTCTATCCCCTTGTCTAAGGGTGACACACTCTGTCTTTGCCTTCGCCATGCTTCCTGTTGGGTCATTGACACCTTTGACCTGGAGTCCTGCGAGTGGTGTTTTTTGCTTGTACTCAATTTCACCCAGTCCACTGAAATTGATATTCAGGTGCAGGCAGCTTCAGCATTGCATGCGCGGTTTAGGTTGCTGGAAGGCACGAGGTTTTTTGCCTTTCGGGATGCCCCGCATCGGCCCCACTTTGCTTATAGGGAGCCAGACTTGGGGTGTTAGTTGCCTCGTCTTTCGTTGTGTCCTGCTTCACCCCCCCCCCCCCCCCTTGCTCCCCCCCCTGCCCCCTCTGCCCTCCCTGCCCCCCCCTGCCCCTCCCTGCCCCCCCTGCCCCTCCCTGCCCCCCCCTGCCCCTCCCTGCCCCCCCTGCCCCTCCCTGCCCCCCCTGCTCCCCCTTGCTCCCCCCTGCTCCCCCCTGGTCCCCTCTGCTCCCCCTGCCCCCCCCTGCTCCCCCCTGCCCCCCTCTGCTCCCCCTGCCCCCCCCTGCTCCCCCCTGCTCCCCCCTGCCCCCCTCCTCCTGCCCCACCCCCTCCTGCCCCCCCTCCTGCCCCACCCCCTCCTGCCCCCCCCCCTCCTGCCCCCCCCCTCCTGCCCCCCCCCTCCTGCCCCCCCCCTCCTGCCCCCCCCCTCCTGCCCCCCCCCCCCTGCTCCCCCCCTGCTCCCCCCCCTGCTCCCCCCTGCTCCCCCCCTGCTCCCCCCCCTGCTCTCCCTCCTGCTTCCCCCCCCTGCTCCCCCTCCTGCTCCCCCTCCTGCTCCCCCTGCTCTCCCCTGTCCCTGCTCCCCCAGCTCCCCCCTACTCCCCCACTACCCCCCCCAGCTCCCCCCCTACCCCCCTCCTGCTCCCCCCTACTCCCCCTGCTCCCCCCCTGCTCCCCCTACCCCCCCTGCTCCCCCCCTACCCCCTCTGCTCCCCCCTACCCCCTCTGCTCCCCCCTACCCCCCCCTGCTCCCCCCTACCCCTCCTTGCTCCCCCCTACCCTCCCTGCTGCCCCCTACCCCCCCTTGCTCCCCCCCCCTGCTCCCCCACTGCTCCCCCTGGCCCCCCTCCCAGAAGCCCCCCCTCCCCCCAAGGCCCCCCCCCCCCCGCCCCTCCTTGCTTTCCTGCTGGCCCCCTGGTCAACTCCCCCATTCCCAGGAGGGGGAAGGAGGGAGCCCCAGACCTCCGTGCCAGCGATCCACACCTCAGTTCTTTGGCTGGTGTGATACGGCATGGTGATGTGGCTCCAGCTCCAGACTCTTGTGTTGTGCTGTCCTCTAGTTCAGTACTGTTCTTATGGTGGCGTGCGTGCTGGGGAGTAATATTCACCCATACTTGGGCTGCATGTGCTTAGGGTCACCTTCCCTGAGTGCCCTGTAAGTACCACCCTTGGGGCTTGGGGTTCTCTTCCACAAGTCACCTTGGGTCTACTTCTGTTCGTCTTTTTCTGCTCGGCGATTGACCGCCCCGAGTGTTTTGGGGTGTTTCCTCCCTTGTCTACCTTGGGGTAATTGGTAGTTTTGCACTAGTAGGGGCGTAGGATACTGCGCAGCTAGTTTTCACCTATTACAGCGTCCGGCTCTATTCCTTCTGGGTCCACTGTCCTCTTGCGAGGTTTTCTTTTTCTTTTTCGTTTTGCCTGGTGGGGAAGTCCTTTGTTATCCTTTTCCCTGTTATACTAGGGTTTGCTTTCTGTTTGGTGGTACCCCCTGCTTCACCCTTGTGAGTGGACACGTCCCGGCGGTTTAAATAAATAAATAAATAATAAATATGTTTATTCAGGTAAGGTACATACATACAAGTGATGTTACATTAATAGATTGATATATAGATAGAGCTAGTACATACAATGCCTAAAGCCACTATTACGCTATGCATTTCGGGCAAGAAAAACATTAATATCTAGAACTTAATACTAATTGAGCATAAAGAATAAAAAGTGTTGAGAACAAATACAAATAAAAGATAAAAAAAAAAGGGGGAACATGACTGAAAAAGCAGCACAATTACAATAGGTTGACAAACAGTGTTGATTAAAAAAAAAATAAGACATGGGTTGAGAATAGAGGAGTGAGGTAGGTTACAGGGAATTTATTATGTAGTGTTTAGTTTTTATTTTAAATTGGTTGAGAGAGGTACAGTCTTTAACATGGTTGGGAAGGTCATTCCACATTCTGGGTCCCTTGATTTGTAGAGCATTTCTAGTTTGATTAAGTCGTACTCTAGGAATATCAAAACTGTATTTATTCCTGGTGTGGTGCTCATGGGTTGTGGTAACAACCTTCAATGAAGCTTTTGAGGTCAGGATTGGCATTACAGTTCAGCATTTTATATATGTATAATACACAAGAGAGAATGTGCAGTGACTTAATATCTAACATATTCAGAGATTTGAGTAAGGGTACCGAGTGATGTCTGGGGCCAGAGTTGGATATTGTCCTAATAGCAGCTTTGTGTTGGGTAATAAGAGGACGTAAATGATTTTGGGTAGTAGAACCCCAAGCACAAATACCATAGTTGAGGTATGGATAGATGAGGGAGTAATAGAGAGTAACCAGGGCAGGGCGGGGTACATAATATCTGATCTTAGAAAGAATGCCAACAGTTTTTGAAACTTTTTTTGATATATTTAGAATGTGACCCTGGAAATTCAGCTTGTGGTCGATGAGAACGCCAAGGAATTTGCCATCTAATTTGTTACAAATTTGGATATTGTTTATTTTGAGATTTATCTGATTAGAGGATTTATTGCCAAACAGAATATAAAACGTTTTGTCAATGTTAAGGGTGAGTTTGTTGGCAGTTAGCCAAAGGTGCCGAGTCTGTCCTGTCTGTGGGTGCAGTTTATAGAATTCCTAACACTGATGTGTCCGAATTCAACTCAAACCTTAGAAATCTAATACTTGATAACATACTGAACAAAAACCACCTAATTATCGCAGGGGACTTTAATATTTACCTCTGCGAGCCAGAACACCCGACTGCTGTTAGCTTCCTCAACTGTATGAATTCCTGCTTCCTCATACCCTTAATCACTAGACCTACTAGAATCACTGATAGCACTGCCACGACTCTAGATCACATCTGGACAAACATAACCTCTCCGCTTACTTCAGGTATAATCACCGATAGCACTACAGACCATTACCCCACATTTCTCTTAACTAACATTAGCAAACCACCTCTTGAGTCAAGAGAGATACGTTTTAGACTGCACAATGAAACTGCTATAGACAATTTTATAACTGCTGCTGATAATGTCAACTGGGAGTCCGAGTTAGGTAACATAGAGGACATCAACCTAGCAGTGCAATCTTTTCTTCAAAAAACTCTTAGCCTTTATAATACCCACTGTCCTATGCTTACAAAACAAGTCACAACCAAAAGGCTCAACAATCCCTGGCTTACAAAGGGAATACTTAAATCTATTAATAAAAAACATGACCTTGAGAAGAAGTATAGGTTAGGAATTGTCTCCAAAGAATTCTCAAAGAATTACTCATTATTGCTATCTAAGATAATTAGACGAGCCAAAACTAAATACTACGAAGATAAATTTACCCAAATAAAGAGCAACATTAAACAAACTTGGAGCACAATTTCACAAATATTGGGATCAAAGAAGTCTTTAAATAACAAACCGACTCTCCTGTCTAATAACGATGGTCAGCTTTCAGCCTCTGATTCTGCTATTGAGTTCAATAGGTTCTTCTCTTCCATTGGTTCATCCCTTGCAAATGATATTCCATCTTCCAGTACTGACATTAAGGACTATCTTACAGGTAACTATCCACAGTCTCTGTACCTAAAGCCTATTAATTCCACTGACGTCAATGAGATAATCCTTTCCCTTAAAACCAAGTCTGGTGCCCTTGAGGAGATACCAACTTTAATTTACAAAAAAGCCTCCAGATCTTTAGCCCCTGCTATTGCTTTGCTCTTCAACAAGTCACTTGAACTCCAAGCCTTTCCAGATATTCTAAAAAAAGCGAGAGTAACGCCTGTCCACAAATGTGGTGATCTCACAGATGTTAACAACTACAGACCTATATCAATCCTGCCAAACTTGTCAAAAAATTTTGAAAAACTAATCTATAAGCAGCTTTACTCATATCTAGCCAAACTCAATATACTTAGCCCCTGCCAATATGGCTTCAGACCCAAAAAAAGCACTAACGATGCACTTATTAGTATGCTTAACTCGATTCATACAGCTCTTGATAAAAATGAGTTCCTTGTTGGGTTATTTGTGGACCTGCGTAAAGCTTTTGATACTGTCAACCACCAAAACCTTCTTCTTAAATTACATCATTATGGAGTCAGACGACACTCCCTACAATACCTCAAATCCTACCTTACTGACTGGCTCCAATATGTTTCTGTGAATAATACAATTTCTCCCACCCTACCCATCAACATTGGTGTTCCTCAGGGCAGCATACTTGGCCCTCTCCTCTTTCTCATCTACATTAATGACCTTCCAAATGCCTCCCAACACCTCAAACCAATTCTATTTGCTGACGACACAACCTTCATTTACTCCAGTCCTGATCCCCTTGCTCTAAATGCCACAGTAAATACTGAGCTAAATAAAGTCCATCTTTGGCTAACTGCCAACAAACTCACCCTTAACATTGACAAAACTTTCTATATTCTGTTTGGCAATAAATCCTTTAATCAAATAAATCTCAAAATAAACAATACCCAAATTTGTAACAAATTAGATGGCAAGTTCCTTGGCATTCTCATTGACCACAAGCTGAATTTCCAGGGACACATTCTAAATATATCAAAAAAAGTTTCAAAAACTGTGGGCATTCTTTCTAAGATCAGATATTATGTACCACATCCTGCCCTGGTGACTCTCTATTACTCCCTTATCTATCCATATCTCAACTATGGTATTTGTGCTTGGGGCTCTACTACCCAAAATCACTTACGTCCTCTAATTACTCAACACAAAGCTGCTATTAGGACAATATCCAACTCTGGCCCCAGGCATCACTCGGTACCACTACTCAAATCTCTGAATATGTTAGACATTAAGTCACTGCACATTCTCTCATGTGTATTATACATATATAAAACGCTAAACTATAATGCCAATCCTGATCTCAAAAGCTTCATAGAAGGATGTAACAGAATCCATGAGCACCACACCAGAAATAAATACAGTTTTGATATTCCTAGAGTACGACTTAATCAAACTAGAAATGCTCTACAAATCAAGGGGCCCAGAATGTGGAATGACCTTCCCAACCATGTTGAAGACTGTACCTCTCTCAACCAGTTTAAGTTAAAAACGAAGCTATACCTAATAAATTCCCTGTAACCTACCTTACCCTTCTATTGTCAACCAATGTCTGTTTTTTTAAAGAGCGCTGTTTGTCGACATAATTGTATTTGTGCTGCTTTTTCATCTATGTTTTCATTTCTTGTTTTCATTCTACTCATTATGCTCAATTAGTATTAAGCTTGTCATTTAAGTTTATCATGCCCGAAACGCTTTGCGTAATAGTGGCTTTAGGCATTGTATGTACTAGCTCTACCTATAAGTCAACCAATCTTTGTAAAAATTTATTGTATGTATGTACAATAAAACATTTAAATAAATAAACATTTTATTTTTTTTTTTTATTTTTAACCCTTAAACTGTGCAACGCGCCTGCAGGCTCACGTCTGGTTTGCGCAACGCACCTCCGGGTATTTGTATTTTTCACGTTCCATTCAAAACTCCCGCGGCTACAAGGGGTTCACATCAGCTTCCTCAGGGCTTTTGTAAACAGACGCCATCTTGAAAAAAAATTGTGGTCCACATTCCCGGGTGTGGGAGCCTCAGTAGTGTGTGAGCAACCAAGGCTGGCGCTCGCAGCATGAGCGCACAGCACTGCTGTTCAGCATGTGACCACAGCATCGCCTAATAATGTCAAAATATATATATAACTTGTATTATTTAGCTATGATAGTGTTATATTAGAGCCTGAGTGTGATAATGACTGGGTACAATGTTCAAATATCAGTGATTCAATGCTGTTCACGATGTTCACAGCGCTAGCAACAGCACCACAGCATTATTTCGTTCATCTAGGAATCTTCAAATGATTTCTTAGGTTCCTTTTCAAAATAAACGTGGTCAATTATTCATTTACAGGAATTAGTGACCAGGATTGTGGTTATAATTAGCGTTGTGCGTAGTATTGTGGAAGGAGGAATTTTGATGAGGGAGGGCGGGCGAGAATTGAGGTAGCCTCATTGTGTGTGTGTGGCTGCCACTCTTGTTTTGCTCACCATACTAGCTTAGTGGTTCGCAATGGGCAACACATATGTACATGGGTATATATAGTGTGTGTATATAGTGTAAGAACAGCAACAGGAGAATGTTGAGAGGAGCTATTTTGGTGAGGGAGGTGATGTAATCGTAGCGTCGTCTGCTGTGTGATTTTTCATGCAGTGTATAGTGGCCACTGTACTGTTTGGACACAATACCGGCTTACTTGCATAGTTCTGGTAAATAAAACATGTAGATAGGTATATAGAACATGTGTAATAAGAACTATAACAATATGGTGGGAGGAGCAATGTTGGCGAGCAAGATGTTGGAGTGAGGGAGACTGGCTGGGTGTGGCTGCTCTCACTCGAGGTGTTCTGAATGTGTTCATGGTCAAATGCTCCTATTGGCCCATATGAGGCAGCTGCTATTGGCCCATACGAGGCAGCTGCTATTGGCCCATACGAGGCAGCTGCTGTTGGCCCATACGAGGCAGCTGCTATTGGCCCATACGGGGCAGCTGATATTGGCCCATACGAGGCAGCTGATATTGGCCCATACGAGGCAGGTGCT
Organism: Procambarus clarkii; assembly: GCF_040958095.1. Classification (NCBI taxonomy): domain Eukaryota; kingdom Metazoa; phylum Arthropoda; class Malacostraca; order Decapoda; family Cambaridae; genus Procambarus; species Procambarus clarkii. Next base: position 9,923,963 of record NC_091192.1, read on the forward strand.
AGTGGCCCATATGGGTCAGCTGCTATTGGCTCATATGGGGCAGCTGCTATTGGCCCATACGGGGCAGCTGATATTGGCCCATACGAGGCAGCTGCTATTGGCCCATACGAGGCAGCTGCTATTGGCCCATACGAGGCAGCTGCTATTTGGCCCATACGGGGCAGCTGCTATTGGTCCATACGAGGCAGCTGCTATTGGCCCATATGAGGCAGCTGCTATTGGCCCATACGAGGCAGCTGCTATTGGCCCATACGAGGCAGCTGCTATTGGCCCATACGAGGCAGCTGCTATTGGCCCATACGAGGCAGCTGATATTGGCCCATACGGGGCAGCTGCTATTGGCCCATAAGAAGCAGCAGCTACGCGGTGTTCTGAATGTGTTGATGGTGAATGTATATAGTGTGTGACAGTGTATAGTGTGTAAATAGATTGTATATATACACAAATTAGCATGATACATTGTAAATATGTGCTGCATACGTGTACACAAGTTTCATGCACGTAACACAGTGTCTACGGACAGTACGGATGTTGTACTGCGATATTATAGTGTACGTGTTCATTATACATTGGATTGGCACATAAAAACAATGAAAATGTATTTGGAAAGGTGCGCAAAAAATTAACGAAAATATATTCGCGGCAACTCGCGCGCCCCGCCCCGAGCGCCCCACCGCCCCCGAGAGCTTACGGCACGGGCGCACGGGGAATGATGACGTCACGCCCCAACTTCCGGACCCCATAGCAGCCAAAGTAAGTACAATTTCGTCTTTTTTTTTACATACCCATACTGAGGGAAGGGTTTTTGACACTTTAAAAAGAAAAAAGAATTTTTTCCAGAGAATTTATTTCCTGCGCACTGCGGGGGTGTCACATTTGGAGGCAACGCAGTTAAGGGGTTAAGATGGACTTTCTCTAGCTCAGTATTTACTGTGGCATTTAGAGCAAGGGGATCAGGACTGGAGTAAATGAAGGTTGTGTCGTCAGCAAATAGAATTGGTTTGAGGTGTTGGGAGGCATTTGGAAGGTCATTAATGTAGATGAGAAAGAGGAGAGGGCCAAGTATGCTGCCCTGAGGAACACCAATGTTGATGGGTAGGGTGGGAGAAATTGTATTATTCACAGAAACATACTGGAGCCTGTCAGTAAGATAAGATTTGAGGTATTGCAGGGAGTGTCCTCTGACTCCATAATGATGTAATTTAAGAAGAAGGTTTTGATGGTTGACAGTGTCAAAAGCCTTACGCAGGTCCACAAATAACCCAACAGGAAACTCCTTTTTATCAAGAGCTGCGTGAATTAAGTTAATCATACTAATAATTGTAGGGAAATTAATTTAGTAGGGAAATTAATTCGGAGGAGGACTCACTATCACTTCAAGTTGATCTAGATAGGGTTTTGAAATGGTCAAAGGATTGGCAGATGCAGTTTAATGCTGATAAATGTAAAGTTCTGAGGTTAGGTAATGATGATAGAGTTACAAGATACGAGCTAGATGGTGTTGTGATTGCGAAGTCGGATTGCGAAAGGGATCTGGGAGTTATGATTAGTAAGAATTTAAAACAAAAGGATCAATGCATAAATGTTCGTAATAAGGCAAATCGGACACTTGGATTTATTAATCGCAGCGTTAGTAACAAGACACCTGGTGTGGTTCTCAAGCTATATCTTGCTCTAGTTAGGCCCCATTTAGATTATGCAGTTCAGTTTTGGTCGCCATATTATAGAATGGATATAAATTCACTTGAACGTGTCCAGCGTAGGATGACTAAGTTAATTCCCCAAATTAGAAATCTTTCATATGAAGAAAGATTAACAAAGCTTAAGTTGCATTCACTGGAAAGGCGAAGAGTTAGGGGCGACATGATAGAGGTTTACAAGTGGGTGAATGGACATAACAAGGGGGATATTAATAGGGTATTAAAAGTATCAACACAGGACAGAACACGAAACAATGGGTATAAATTGGATAAGTTTAGATTTAGGAAAGACTTGGGTAAATACTGGTTCAGTAACAGGGTTGTAGATTTGTGGAACCAATTGCCGCGTAACGTGGTGGAGGTGGGGTCCCTCGATTGTTTCAAGCGCGGGTTGGACAAGTATATGAGTGGGATTGGGTGGTTATAGAATAGGAGCTGCCTCGTATGGGCCAATAGGCCTTCTGCAGTTACCTTTGTTCTTATGTTCTTATGTTCTTATAAGTGCATCGTTAGTGCTTTTTTGGGGTCTGAAGCCATATTGACAAGAGCTAAGTATATTGTGTTTGGCTAGAAAAGAGTAAAGCTGCTTGTAGATTAGTTTTTCGAATATTTTTGACAAGTAGGCAGGTCTGTAGGCATATAGGTCTGTAGTTGTTAACATCTGTGAGATCACCACATTTGTGGACAGGGGTTACTCTTGCTTTTTTTAGAATGTCAGGAAAGGTTTGGAGTTCAAGTGACTTGTTGAAGAGCAATGCAATAGCAGGGGCTAGAGATCTGGAGGCTTTTTTGTAAATTAACGTTGGTATCTCCTCGAGGGCACTAGACTTGGTTTTAAGGGAAAGGATTATTTCATTGACATCAGTGGAACTAGTAGGCTTTAGGTACAGAGACTGTGGATAGTTACCTGTAAGATAGTCCTTAACATCAGTACAGGAAGATGGAATATCATTTGCAAGGGATGACCCAATGGAAGAGAAGAACCTATTGAACTCAATAGCAGAATCAGAGGCTGAAAGCTGACCAACGTTATTGGAAAGGAGTGTAGGTTTGTTATTTAAAATCTTCTTTGATCCCAATATTTGTGAAATTGTGCTCCAAGTTTTTTTAATGTTGCTCTTTATTTGGGTAAATTTATCTTCATAGTATTTAGTTTTGGCTCGTCTAATTATTTTAGATAGCAATAATGAGTAATTCTTTGAGAATTCTTTGGAGACTGTTCCTAGCCTATACTTCTTCTCAAGGTCGTGTTTTTTGTTAATGGATTTAAGTATTCCCTTTGTAAGCCAAGGATTGTTAAGTCTTTTGCTTGTGACTTGTTTTGTAAGCATAGGACAGTGGGTGTTATAAAGGCTAAGAGTTGTTTGTAGAAAAGATTGCACTGCTAGGTTGATGTCCCCTATGTTACCTAACTCGGACTCCCAGTTGACATTATCAGCAGCAGTTATAAAATTGTTTATAGCAGTTTCATTGTGCAGCCTAAAGCTTAACTCCCTTGTCTCTAGAGGTGGTTTGCTAATGTTAGTTAAGAGAAATGTGGGGTAATGGTCTGTAGTGCTATCGGTGATTATACCTGAAGTAAGCGGAGAGGTTATGTTGGTCCAGATGTGATCTAGAGTCGTAGCAGTACTATCAGTGATTCTAGTTGGTCTAGTGATTAAGGGTATGAGGAAGCAGGAATTCATACAGTTGAGGAAGCTAACAGCAGTAGGGTGTTCAGGCTCGCAGAGGTCAATATTAAAGTCCCCTGCGATAATTAGATGGTTTTTGTTCAATCTGTTATCTAGTATTAGATTTCTAAGGTTTGAGTTGAATTCAGACACATCAGTGTTAGGAATTCTATAGACTGCACCCACAGACAGGACAGACTCGGCACCCATGACTCTGAAACTGGCGAAGATATACTCCCCACAGCAGTCTCTAGTTCTAATTATTTTTAAGCATGTTAGTTCTTGGTGGTAGTAAAGAGCAGTACCACCACCTCTCTGCATTTGACGACAGGTGTGAATTGCCGAGTAGTTAGGCTTGTTAAAGAGTTGAGTATTATCCTCTTTCAACCACGTTTCAGTAAGTATAATAAAAGAGAATTTGTTGTCAATAGTTTCAATCAAGGCACTAACATCATCGAAGTGTTTACCAGGGGATCTAACGTTCAAGTTGATTACAGAGATATTGTGATTATCTGTTAATACATTGTTTACATCATGTGCTGTAAAATATCTGCAATTTTGATCATTGAAGTGATGATTGTCATAGATAGTGGATAAGAGGTTTAGTTCTGGGTCTATACTTGTCTGCATAAAAAGGCTGTTTGCAGGAAAACAAGGCAAGAATGGCAAATTACAAAATAGAAAACAAAGAAAAAAGTAGATTTAAAAATTCTAAAGTAAAATAAACTTAATGGTAATTTTAAGTAAAAAGAAAAAAAACTTAATGGGAACTAGGAATGTAAAAAATTAACTAGAATAATTAATAACAATAGATGACCAAAAAAGTAAAAAAAAAAACAATTATGAAATCTATAAGATGAAAAGCTTGCTTACTATACTATTATAAGTACACTATAGTTGAATACTAAAGTTACACTAAAACAAACTGAGGTAGTTTAAATAGAGATACACTCAGGAACACTGGATAATGAAGTTAATACTAGAGGACACAGGCAAAGCCAGTGTACTATGGAACATGGGAGTAAAAAGAAAAAAAGACAATAATAAAGATGACAATATTATTCTTTTTTTTTTTTTAACTAAAGTTAAAACCTTTTGAAGGGAAAGACAGAGCTAGAGTACACAAAGGTAGTTAAATGAGATTATAATTTGAATTCAGGCTATACAGCCGATATCCCAGTCACTGAGGAAAGAATTAAGGTGAGCTTCTGTGGTTATTGAATAGGTTTTTCCAGTGTCAGTCCTCCTAGCTATAATTTTACCATCTCGCACAAAACAGTGTTTAATTGTAGGGGAATTTTTGCAGAAGCCACGCAGTTTAAAAAAGAGATTTTGCCTGCACCTGGTCAGACATTCATTCACATACAGTGGATTTACTAGCAACTGCAGATGAGATAAGATCAGTCTTGCGGGAGCAGCTATCTAATTTTAAACGAATTCGCCTATTATTAGTACCAGATGATTTGGTACCCACTCTATAAGCTGCTTTGATGTCATTTTTTTGGATCGAATAACTTAACGTATCCTGCAATACTTTGATCACGATGGCAGCACAGTCTTCACCATCAGTTTCTTGGGGAAGATCATGTGAAGAGATAATTACAGACTCAAGTAGTTTTTAGCATTATCATTTTGTTTGGTAGCTCTGGGCGTTAGTTAGCAGTACCCTGCCTGGGCTTACCCTTAGCAGAAACAGTCTAGGGGCCCTGGGAAACCTCGTGGGGGCACTCGAGTCTAATGGATGCGATCCCCGAGTCCCCCCCCCCTCTCTCACTGTGTGCGAGTTTGAGGGTTGCTCTGTCCCCTTGTCTCAGGGCGACGCTCATTGTTTTTGCCTCTGTAACGCTGCCTGTTGGGTCGGTGACACTTTGGACCCCGAGTCCTGCAAGCATTGTTGCTTGTTTGTGATTCAATTCACACAGACTATTGATGTTATTCAGGTGCAGGCGGCTCGCACGTTGTGGGCTTGGTTTAGGTTGCTACAATGTGCAAGTTTGGTTGCTTCCCCGGATGCCCTGAGGCTACCCCGTTTTGCTTTTAGGGACCTGGACATAAGGGTGTTTGTTGCATCAGCCTTGGTTCAGTCCGCACCACCTCATTCTTCGCCTGCTATGGTGTCCCCCCTCCCCCCCCCCTGCTTCTAGCTGCTAAGTGTCTGAGGGCTTTGGGGTCCAGGTAGGGTTTAGTGGTTTCTGAGATTCTTGGGGGGGGGGGGGTCCAGGGTTGCCGCTTCCGAGGTGGCAACAGAGGCATTTGAGTCTGTTCCTCCAGCCATAGCTCCGTGTCTGACCAGTGGGCCCCCCCTCTCTTCCTACTATTTCGGCCGCCTCGATTTTTTCTTGTTAGGCCGTAGCTTTGGAGGACGACTCGCCACCGGGGCCTGACATGGAGGTTCCAGGGGTTGGGGAGGAGCTTACTTGGGGGCCTTGGGGTCCCATTGGACCCCGCCTGGGTTTTCCAACCCTCTGAGCAGGGCTTTCAGTTACGACGAGTGGGGTTTTTCTTTCCCCCCACTGAGTACGAGTTAGTTTGGGCGTCAGTCCCTCTCCTGGTTCAGTTCTGTGTCCCTTCGGGTCCGTCGGTTCCGTCCAATACTTCCTTGACCATTGTTCAGTGCCTGGCTGAACTCTTGTATATACATTGGAGAGTGTGTGTATAATTACTTGATCATGTACATTCCGTTACCACTTGCTTCCTCGGTTTTATTCGTTCATCATCTTGATTATATTGACTTGTCCCTAGGTACCGGTGTTTGGGCTATATTTAGAGTCTTTCCCTAAATATAGCCCAAATATAGCATGTTTCCATATTTCCTACCTCTATACTGCACATTGTTGTGTGTCTTCATATGTGATTATTGACTATACTAGTGTTAGTGCTAGGTTGCACTGTGTGCGTGTTCGGTTCCTTGCGATAGGACAACCCCATTGTAAAGTTATAAAAGTGAGTTTTTTCATCTTCTTATATGTCACTACCAGCTTCTGTGTTGCAATGTCTGCTGGTGGCTGCAGGTTCCAATCACCCACTCCGGTCCCCTACAGTTCCTTTTCGTTGGGACAGGGGGTGCTAGGATTACGGGCCTTCCCGGGAGGGGGGAAGGGGGAGCCCCAGACCCCCACGTCAGCAATCTACCTCTCAGTTCTTCGACTGATGGGATACAGCTCGGTCGTTGTGGCTCTAGCTCCAATTTTTTTGTACTGAACTACGGTTCAGTACTTCTCTTAGGGGGTGTGCGAGCTGGGAGTAATATTCACAGGTACTCGGCTGCATATGCTTAGGGTCACCTTCCCTGAGTGCCCTGTAAGTACCGCCCTTGGGGCTTGGGGTTGCCTTCCACAAGTCACCTTGGGTCTACCTCTGTTGGTCTTTTTTCTGCTTGGCAATTGACCGCCTCAAGTGTTTGGGGGGGGGGGGGTTTCCTCCCTGGTTTGCCTTAGGGTAAGTGGTTGTTTTTGCACTGGTAGTGGCACGGGATACTGCATAGCTAGTTTTCACCTATAACAGCGGCCGGCTCTGCTTTTCTGGGTACGCTGTCCTCTTGTGACGTTTTTCTTTTATTTTTTATTTTTGCCTTTTGGGAGGGGGGGGGGGGATCTGGCTTGGTGTTTCTTCCCCTAAAACTAGGTTCTTTGTATTTGGTGGTACCCCCTGCTTCACCCTCATGAGTATTTCACCTATTTGTTCTTGCGGGGGTTGAGCTTTGCTCTTTCAGCCCGCCTCTCAACTGTCAATCGTCACAGTGGACACGTCCCGGGGGTTCAGGATTAGCAGTGTTGATTGGTAGCTTGGGTGCCGGTTGCAATACCCTGCTTGGGTAAACCCTTAGAAGAAACAGTCTAGGGACCCTGGGAACCTCGCAGGGTGCTCGTGTTCAATGGATGCGACCCCCGAGTCCCCCCTCTCACTGTGTGCGAGTTTGAGGGTTGCTCTGTCCACTTGTCTCGGGGCAACGCTCATTGTGTCTGGGGGGAGCCCCGTCGGCTCCCAGGCGCTATCCAGGCTGATATGTTAATGTCAGACTTTGGCATCAGTCATGTGTATGGAGTTCGGTGGGCCTACCGGGGACTACGAGCCAGAACCTGGCCCCCCCTCAGAAGAGGCACAAGGAGCAATGACCTATAGAAACCCCCGTGTTTGAAGCATTCTGTGTCTGATATCGACCAGGTTAGGCACCCAGAAAGGTAGGCATCCCAAAACAAACCCCTATTCTGGTGATAATTGCTACAAAAAGCTGAACAAGTGGATAGAACTCCCCAAACAGAAACGAGCAAACGAGTATGACATCACACGTCGCTGCGCCACCGTCTGCGCAGCTCCCCCCCCTTCCCGAGAGGGGGGAAGGGGGAGCCCTAGACTCCCGCGCCAGCCATTCACCTCTCAGTCAATTCTGAGGCTGATGCTATAGGCAACGGTCGTGTGCTCTGGCTCCAGTGATTGTTTCAGCACTGTGCTTTGTGTATGGTGTCTGTCCTCAAAAGGTGCGCGAGCCAGGAGTGATTCTTCAGTACTCAGGCTGCATGCGCCTAGGGCTCCCTTCCCTAGGTGCCCTGTAAGTACTGCCCTTGTGGCCACCTTCCACAAGTTCCTTGAGTTCTGTCTCTGCTAGACCGTTTACTGCTTGGTTTTCAGTCGCCCTTTGTGTGCTGGGGTGTTTTGTCTTCCTTTGTTTACCTTAGGGTAAGGGGCAGTTTGCGCTGGTACAAGGCGTGGGGTACTGCGCAACTTGTTTTCATCATTCACAGCGGCCAGCTCTGTTCCGCCTGGGTATGCTGTCTTCTTGGGGGGGGGGGGGGATTTTCTTCCTCTTTTTGTTTTCCTGCCTAGTGGGGGGGGCCCTATCTTGGTTGCCCCTTGAGTGCGGTTTCTAGGTACTATAATCTCTTCAGGTGGTACCCCCTGCTAGGTCCCTGTGAGTGTATACGTCCCGGGGGTTCAGCTCTTGGAGTATTGTTTGGTAGTTTGGGCGCTGGTTAGCAGTACCCTGCCTGGGCTTCCCTGAGCATGAGTTCCATCTCAGAACCCTGGGAATCCCTTAGGGGATGCGTATGTCCGATGGATGTGATCCTGAGTCTCCCCTCGCTTTGTGCGAGTTCGAGGGTTGCTCTGTCCCCTTGTCTCAGGGTGACTCTCATTGTCTTTGCCTCCGTCATGCTGCCTGCTGGGTCGGCGATACCTTCGACCCGAAGTCCTGCGAGTTTTGTTGCTTGCTGGTGACCCAGTTTACCCAGTCTAGTGATGACATTATACGGGTACAGGCAGTGCAAGCATTGCATGTTAGGTTTAGGTTGTTGCAACGCGCTAGGTTGGTTGCTACGCCGGATGCCCCGAGGCTGCCCCGTTTTGCTTATAGGGACCCGGACTTGGGGGTGATGGTCGCTTCAGCCATGGTTTCGTCTACGCCACCTCGTCTTTCCCCTCTTGTGGTTCGGTCTGATCATCCCTCCCCTGCTTCCGGCTCCTAAGCGCTTGAGGGTTTCCGGGTCGGAGCAGGGTTTAGGTGGTCTTGAGACTCAAGCAGTTGTCTGGGGGATGCCACTTCCGGTGTCATTCGAGTCTGTTCTCCCTGCAGAAGCCTCTGGGTCTGACCAGTGGGCCCCCTTCTGTCCCGCTTCTACGGCTATGCCGGCTTTTTCTTTTGAGGCCGGTGCTTTGGGAGATGACTCGGCCCCGGGTCCGGATGCAAAGATTTCCAGGGCTGGGGGAGGGGGAGGGGCTGACTTGGGGGACTTAGGCCCTTTGGAACCCGCCTGGGTTTTTCAGTCTTCAGAGCGGGGCTTACTGTTACAAGAAGAGGGATTTTCCTTACCCCCCTCTGCATACGAGTTGGATTTGGTGTCTGCGTCTCCCCGGGTTAGGTTCCGTGTCCTTTCGGGTGCTTCGGTCTCATCTTTCCGGAGGTTTTCAGCTTCCCGCATCCAACCTGGTGACACTCATTCCTTGACTGTCTTTGCTTCTCCATGCTCATTCCTTGCTGGGCACTCGTTCCTTGCCTTAGTCATGGCTCTCTGGACACTCATTCCTTGACTCAGTCCTTGCTTCTGGTCACGCCTTCCTTGGCCATCGTTCAGTGCTTGACTGCACTCTGTTTACATTGGAGTGTCTGTATATTTACTTGATTGTGTATATTCCGTTTTCATTGCATTTCCTACCTCTACACTACACATTGTCGTGTGTGTCTTATGTGCTTATTGGCTGTGCTAGTGTTGGTGCTAGGTTGGACTGTGTACATGTTCAGTTCCCTGTGCTTGGACAGCCCCACTGTTCAGTTGTGGAACTTGGATTTTTCATCTTCTTGTATGTCCCCACCAGCTTTTGTGTTGGTCTGCAGGTGGCTGTACGTTTCAATCACCACTCCTGCCCCTACTGTTCCTTTTTGTTGGGACAGGGTGAGCTAGGCATATGACCCTGGCTACGGCCTTTTCCTTGTGTTCCTTTGCCGAACAGTACATTTTGCTTTAGTGTACTCACTTAGTTGGACTTGCCTAGTTGTGCTTGAGGGGGTTGAGCTCTGGCTCTTTGGTCTCGCCTCTCAATTATCAATCAACTGGTGTACAGAATCCTGAGCCTATTGGATGCTATCATATCTACATTTGAGACTATGTATGGAGTCAACCTTCACCACATCACTGCCTAATGCATTCCATCTGTTAACTACTCTGACACTGAAAAAGCTCTTTCTGAAGTCCCTGTGGCTCTTTTGGATACTCTGTTTCCACCTATGTCCCCCTTGTTCGTGTACAACCTGTGTTCAACAGTTTATCTTTATCTACCCTGTCAATTCCTCTGAGAATTTTGTAGGTAGTGATCATGTCTCCCCTTGCTCTTGTGTCTTCCAGTATCGTGAGGTGCATTTCACGTAGCCTGTCCTCGTCACTCGTGCCCCTTAGTTATGGGACTAGCCTAGTGGCGTACCTCTGAACTTTTTCAAGCTTGGCCTTGTGCTTGACAAGGTATGGGCTCCATGCTGGGGCCACATACTCCAGGTTTGGTCGTACATATGTGGTATACAAGGTTCTGAATGATTCCTTACACAGGTTCCTGAAGGCAGATCTGATGTTAGTCCTGTGTTAATCTATCCAGGATACGTAGTGTGATACACGTCCTGGGTAGTTCTCCTTATCTGGTACTTTGCTTTGCGTGCATCATTCTGCCCTGCTGGTGCTGTTTGCTCTGCTGCTGCAGGTTGAGGTGTAACTGTTGTTCTCCTCGCGTTTGGCGTGTCGGCTCGTGGTGCTCGCTTCCGGTTGGCCTCTTCCTGGGTCCTGGTTCTTTGGTTTTTGTCGCCAAATTTGTCTTTGCTGTTTGCAGAGTCTATGGTTCGGCTCTTTTGCCAAGCGGCAGCTTCTCATTGTCATCTGTTATTGGCCTTGTTGGGCCTTTCGGAGTCCCGGGGGGTTCCTCCCGGACAGGGTGTATCTGCTTGCCAGGATTGATTCTTTCCCGGCTCGCCGGGTTTGGGTTCCTGGTTCCCTGGTGGATGTTCCTTCTGGTTTCTTGCTAGCCTTGGTTTCAGTCGCTGCTTGCTCGGTGTCTGATCCCAGGTTTTTTTCCCCGTCTCCGCCTCTTCTCATGATTGGTCCTTTCCATATTGGAGCTGGTTCGGTCTTCTCGTCGAGTCTTCCTGTCTGGTGCTTTTGACTCAAGTCTATCATCTTTGGTGGTCAAGTGGCTTCTCTGATAGTGTCCCTCCTGCGTGCTTCGTCTCGGCGGTGGTATGGGGTTTTGCTGGTGGTCCTTCCTTTTCTTTGTCTTTTCATAGGTATCCTGCAGTTTCTTCCCGTGCCCTTGACATTCGTAAGTTTGCTGCTTTTGCTGCCATCTTTGGTAACACATCCTGGGCTAACATTCGGGCACAGGGTTCTTGGCGGTCGGATAGGGTCCTGGCTGCAAGCTACCTCGTTGCTGTTCCTAGGCCTAGTCGAGCCTGTGTCACTTGGGTCAGTGGCTGCAGCCTGTCTCGACTTTGAGTTGGGGTGTAGAGCCCCAACCGCCTCCCAGGTATGTCCGCTTCTTTATTTTGTCTTTGGTGAAGTAACTCTGGGGAGTCGTAGTGGCTCCCCCCAGAAAACCAGCATTGAATATAATGAAACACCATTTTTTGGGTGAGTCCCAGAGGCTCCTGGCAACCCTCCTTCCCTCCCTCCGGTCAGCATTTTTTTCATGTATTTTGATAACCAGCCTCAGAACTGAAGGTGTGGATTGCCGGTGTGGGGGTCTGGAGCTCCCAATCTCCCTCCCGGGGAGGGGGGAGCTGTGCAGACATACGGCGCGCCTCGTGTGACGTCATGCTTGTTTGCTCGTTTTCAGTTGGGGAGTTCTGTCCACTCGTTTGTCTATTTTTGTTGTTTTTAACCAGAATAGGGGTTTGTTTTGTAGCGCTTACCTTTCAAGGTGCCTGTCCCGGTCGATAGCAGATATAGAATGCTCCACATCACACGTACATTTCTATAGGCCATTGCTCTTCATGCCTCTCTGAGGGGGCCAGGTTTTGGCTCGTGGTCCCTGGTAGGCCTCGAACTCTACCCACATTGACTGATGCCAAAGTTAGGGATATTCATATCAGTCTGGATAGCTCCGGGAAGCCTCCGAGACTCATCCAGAAAATGGCATTTCATTACATATAATGCTGGTAAATTGTTCATTGCTGTTTGCTGAGTCTTTGGTGGTGCATTTTCCGCAGGCGGCTTCGTCTTGTTGCTGCCCTATGTCAGACTTGTTGGTTCTCTGAGGTGGCCGTGCTGGTCCTGCCCAGAAGGGTCATGCCAGGGTTCAGGGTTCCATTTGGTCATTGTAAGTCAGTAGTGCCAGATTTGGGGATGGCCCTTATTGCAGAGCTGTCGGCGTCTGGGTTAGGCTTTTGTAGGGGTCGTCGGCCCATTCGTGGTTCGCCCTGTAGTCGGGGCAATGGGGGAGAGGCGCCCGTTGTTTGCTCTTGCCTGGTCCCACAATTTGTGGGCGTTTCGGGTTGTTTCCTCTGGCCTGCGGTGGCACTGGGTCTCCTCCTGGGTCTCCTCCTCCTCCTCCTTCCGGGGGGGGGGGGGGTCAGGGCTGGCAGGGCGGGTCTCTTACCCTGTGTGCTGTCTGGTCATCCTTGAGTGGGTTCGCTTGGGCATTGTCCAAATGACCGTGTCCCTCAGGTGGGTTTTCTGATCATTTTCAGTTCCGAAGCGGGACTGAAAATTTTGCAATTCATACTGGGCTTGTCCCATCTGAACCCCTAAATTTTTTGCCTTTCCTTTCAGATGACCACTCTGTCTCAGGTCCGGCCACTTTTGGCGCCGGGTGCTTGGATGGTGTGCCTGGACCTCCGGAATGCGTATTGGCACATCCCGATTCATCCAGTGTTCAGGGACTGGCTCTTTTTTTGTCATGGGGCAATAGGCTTACCGCTTTCATTCCCTTCCATTCAGTTTGAATCTGGCACCTCGCGTGTTCACGTGCCTTACCTGGGTCGTGGTGACCCATTTGCATCTGTTAGGGGTTTCAGGTTCTCGCTTATCTTGACAACTGGCTGTTCTGGGCTTCCAGCCAGTCTGCATGTCTGCTCGCCAGGGATTTTGTTCTTTCCCAGCATGCTGGATTCGGGTTCTTTGTGAACTGGCGGAAGTCCCATTTGGTTCCCTCTCGGGTTCGGACTTGGCTGGGTCTTGGGTGGGAATCTCGGACAGCTTCCTTGTCTCTCCTCTTGTAGCGTTGTTGCGGCTGTGGTCCTGCCTTCAACTGTTTTTGGGGAGCACCCAAGTCACATGTCGGTTGTTTGAGTGGCTGTGTGGGAGTCTGCACTTCACCGTGCTGGTCTACCCGTCATGTCGGATCTGGCTTTGGCGGCTGTTCTGGTTCCTTCGGAGACATCCCTTCTGCCACTCTCACGATAGCTAGGTCCAGACCCTGGGAGCCTTGCGTCGGCTGCTGTATCACTGTCTTCCTCTTTGGGTTTTACAGGGTTCTGTACTGTGGCGCCTCCCCGAATCTTTGCTCGATGTGTTCGCAGATGCCTTGTCTCTTGGCTCTCTTTTTGTAACCGGTGCTCACCAGGCCGGCTAGAGTCAGTGGGGTCCATCCTTCCATCAGGCTCACAGCACGGCACGGGAGTTTGTGGCGGTGTGGCATTCGTTTCAGAGGGTTCATGTTGATTACGGAACAACTATCCGTCTCTATTCAGATGGCTTCCCTGATGCTCATTGTCAGAACTTCTGGGGTTCGATGTGGTCCTTGGCTCTTTAGGGCTGGCTGCTTTGGGTGACTCACCTGCTGAGTTCTCGGGGTTTGGCAGTTCATGTTCAGGGGATGTCAAACGTCCTGGCAGATGACCTGTCAAGGTTCATTCCTCTATCCACAGAATGGATGGTCGACGCCAACTTGTTCAGTTGGTTCAGCCGGACATATGGCCATCCACAGGTAGACCTCTTTGCGTCGGTATGGTTTTGGTGTCTGCTGATATATATGGCGCCTTTACCTGTGAAGCCGTCGTGGTTGACACCTTTCGGCAGAACTGGTTGAGGTGGGAAGAGGGACGTTCTTTGAATCTGGTATTAATGCCTCTTTCTTTGACTTTAGTTGGTATTATTGCCTCATTTTTTGACTAGCTGGTATTATTGCCTCATCCTTTGACGAGAGGCAAAGAACGAGGCAACGAGGCTGGTGTTATTGCCTCAGTATGTGACTAGCTAGTTAATGCCGCAGTATAAGACTGGCTGGTTAATGCCTCAGAAATTAATGCCTCGGGTTTCCCTAGGAACCTGTACCTCTTTTCCCCCTGGTCCAGCTGTTGCTTTGTGTCCTGGCTCGTTTGGATACTTCTAGACGAGAGTAGTTCTGTTGGCATCTTGGTGGCCAGCCCAGCCTTGGTTTTAGGCACTGCTTGTTCGGTGTCCGAACCCAAGATGTTGTCCGTGACTCTGCTTCTTTCAGCAGATCGTTCCGGTCAGTTACCAGGCTGGTTCAGACTTCTCTTCCACTCTTTGTGTCTGGTCTTTTTGATGCTGGTCTATCACCACTGTCTAATGATCAGGTGATTTCGTTGCTGGTGTTCCACTTGAGAGTTTTGTCTCAGCGACAATATGAAGTTTCCTGGCATTCATTCCACCATTTTCTCTCTCCTTTGTAGGTTGTCGTCTATTTCTAATTGGGTTGTCTTGTCTTTTCTTTCTTGACTTTTTCAGGAGCATCATTTCATGCCAAAACTGTCACCTCGTATTGTGCGCAGCTGGCAGAGCTGCTCCAACTTGACTTTGGGGTGGATGTCACTTCTGCCCCATTCTGTAAGCTTTTTCATGCTTTGTTTCACCTCTGGCCTGCTCACGCTTCGCCTGAGCCATCCTGATCCTTGGACAGGGTGCTCTTTTATCTCTCTTCTTCTTGGTTTGTAGTGACCTCTTTGGTTCAAGATTATTTTTCCAAGGCTCTTTCTGTTGGCATTGGGCTCTAGGGGGTTGGGATGGTGAACTTTATGCTCTCCTCCGTAGCAGGCGTTTCTGCTCCTTCGGTCTTGGTAGTCGGTTTGTTCGATTGCAGCCATCACCTTATTTTCTGGCGAAAAATGAGACGGCGACTTTCCGGAGGGGGTCCCTTGGGTCATTTATGCTTGGTTGGTCAGGTCGGCGGTGAATCATGTGTTGTATCCGGTTGCAGCTTTTCGTCGTTACCTGCGTGCCTCCGTTTAATCTGGTTTCCCTCTTTCCCTGTTCTAGGGCTTCCAGGTTATCCGCAGGGTCATTAAGTCTAGCCAGCCTGTGGTCTATCCTCATGCCCATGACGTTCGTAAGTTTGCTGCTTTGACTGACGTCTTTGGCAATATATCCTTTGCTGGCATTCGGACACTGGGATTTTGGAGGCATGTCCTGGCCGCGCTTTATCTCATCAACATTCCTGGTCCAAGTTGTTCGTGTGTGGCTTTGGGTAGCAGGTTGCAGCCAGTTGTCTCGACTTTGAGTTGAGGAGAGAGTGGCGCCTCCCGGTTAAGTTCTTTTCCTTATCTTTGGTTAGGTGGCTCTAGGGATCCAAGGAGACTTCCCTCAGAAAACCAGCATTGAATGTAGTGAAATGCCATTTTCTGTTTTAGCCCTGGAAGCTCCCTGACACCTTACCTCCCACCGGTCGATGGTTTTTCGTATGGATTTTGATGCTCAGCCTCCAAACTGGAGTTGTTAGATAGCTGGCATGGGGAAATCCGGAGCTGCTAAACCTTGTTTAAAGCTTTAGCAGAGTCCATGTAAACTAGATCTACCAGAAGTCCTTTGTCTGAATAGCTGGTTACTGTTTCCAAAAATGTGAGGTTTTATGTCTATAAAACGCTGTACTGGGATACTAATCCTGAACTTGGACACTTCTTATAGGCCTGTCTTGGAACCCAGTTTCTAAATTTATCACTCAAACATCAGTTTATAAATAGCTCTTAAAAATGTTAAATCATTTACTAAATCTCTCTAACAACTAGAAATGTTAACTTCTCATTTAGTTAGAAGTATTACCATGTTAAAGTTGTAAATTTATCTCCTAATTATTATGTTAAGGCCGCAACAATATGTATTAGTGGCTTTATGTAACGTACATTTCTTACCTACAAATTCTCCACTGTATCATGTATCAAATGTATGTATGTATTATATAAATAAAAATCGTATTATTATAAGTAGCTAGATCTAGGAAGCCAATGAATGGCTCTCCAGGAGGAGGCATTTAATAGTTAAATTTAGTGTTGGATTTATTTAGAAGATTAGGTCGGTAAAATTTTAATGAAAGATCATATATACAAAATGGAATAGGAAGAGATTGTACTCATAAAGATAATGTTTATTGTAAGGTAAGAAAATGCATCATACAATTCGTTACTTTAAAAATATATAAAAATAAACAGATACTATACAATCAATAAATTATTATGAATATAGAATCCTGCATTATATCTTATTTAATGTTATGAATTCATAAGTGTAATATTATTTGAAATAGATTTCAGAGTAAGCTGGAAGAACAACAACAGAATATTAATGTCATTAAAGGGTTTAAGCCAACTTTTGGAGAACTGTGTGTTCTGAAGATGAAAAGTGCCCCTTATTATGCTCGGGTTAAGCTACTGAAGCTGGAAAATGATCAAGCAGAGGTAGGCTAAGCTTTATCAGCTAACATCATTTATGTATGTGTGTAAATACCAATATATATGCATGTAGTCATGCCTATTTGATCCTATAAAAACAGTTGTGTACACAGGCATGTAAATGTATTTATATGAGCAGTACAGTAATTAATTCAGTGTAACTACATAAACTTATCTATGTGATGTGAGCTACTTTTGTGGTGTCCTGTTTTCTCTGTATGACACTGAAATTGCTAATGATTATGGCATCCACTACTGTTTTACATAAAATGTAAACAGTTCACTTAATACAATTTCACTTAAATTGTAAACCTTTTCATTTAAAATGTAAACAGCTCTGTTTGCATAAAGAGAATGTGAACATTTTCTTGGGACTTTTGTCTTTTTAGCTTAAGTCTATGACCTCTTGTTCTGAAAGTTGTTAACTTCGTCTATCCCGTTAACAATTTTATTTGGTATCATATCCCCTCATTTCCTTCTATCTACAAGGTATTGCATGTTAACCCCTAAAGGCTGTGCATTGGTATTTTTAACAATCTGGAAGTTATTTCATAGCATGTACTGGCAGCTGTTCTATTTTGTTAATGTGCTTTCTGGGACAGCTTTCCTATGCTGCTCCCAAGCAATTTACCATAAGTCCTTCAAACCCAGGTACCACACTAGGCTGTAATGAATCGCAAGTGCCTACTCAAGTCGAGACAAGAATCAGGCCCCTTAATAGAAGCATAGGAAATTGGAGATACAATTTCACCTCATAACTGTAGGAAACCCACCAGAAAAGTAGAATACACCAAAACAAGAAATTAGTTGGATAGCATTTGCATCCCTTATTTGAATTATTCAAACATAGTTCCTCTCCCTCACTGTCAGATGGCAGCCCTGGCAACTTGAGGGTCCCGAACAGCTATCTCAGTCATTCATGCGTCTGCTTCACTGCTGCCCAGTCTTCCTGGTTCTGCTGACACTGGCTTCTTAGCTAATGGTACAGCAGAGCCTTTGCTTGTTTACTGCTTCACATTATTTGCTTTATACTAATGTACAGTGTGTTCCTTGATAAATTGTTAATCTCATCTATTTTATTTTATTTTATTTTATTTATTTTATTTATATATATACAGGAAGGTACATTGGGTTTGTGAGAATACATTGGATAGTACAGTAATTACATTCTTGTAAAGCCACTAGTACGCGCAGCGTTTCGGGCAGGTCCTTAATCTAGCAGATAATTTTAAGTAGGTAATTTCAATCAGAATTGATAAATGAAAGATACATTACAAGAGAAAAATGAGATGAGAGAGATAAGTAAGTATATTAAAGCACATTGTTATATTAAGCTCTGATTGATTACATTGACAGCTTGATTAGTAATTTAAACAAGATTAATAGACACCATACAGCAGATTGACAGCACATATAAGACAGCAATGATCACAATGGTAAAGATGTTCAGAATGGGTACATAAAGATTGGGAGACTGGGTAGCAAAAGATACAGATAAACAAGATTTATAAACACCATACAATATATGTAACCATACCATACAATAAATGCCATACAATAAACACCATACAATAAATGCTTGATCTTTGTAGGACCAGTGTTGCTTTCTCTGGCTGCTTGAAGCACTACCTCTGCCTTTGGTCAGTTACCTTTCTGAGATAGGTTGAGAGTTTACCTCTTCAAGGACCCACCCAGGGATGTGCAGGTGCTTTGGCTCCTCTGCAGAGCCTAATGGTTGGGGGGGTGAACTGTAGGTTGCTTGATTCTTGGAATGTGTGTGCTGGCTCTGTGGCTTCAGTATTGACTTGTGGCTTCCCTCACTACATCTTCCCATCTTCTCACTACATATTTCTGGGGAAACCATAGGGGCTCCCCCAGAAAACCAGCATTGAATGTAATGAAACGCCATTTTCTGGGTGAGTCCTGGAGGCTGCCTGGCAACCCTCCCTCCCTCCGGTCGGCGTTTTTTCGCGTATTTTGATATCTAGCCTCAGAACTGGGGTGTGGATTGCCGGCGCGGGGATCTATGGCTCCCCCTTTCCCCTCTCGGGAAGGGGGGGGGGGGAGCTGTGCAGACATGTGATGCGGCTCGTATGACGTCATGTTCACTTGCTCGTTTTCAACTGGGGAGTTCGGTCCACTCGTTTGTCTATTTTCGGTGTTTTAACCAGAATAGGGGTTTGTTTTGGGCATGTATCTTTCTGGGTGCCTGTCCCAGTCGATGGCAGATACAGAATGATCCAAAATCACATGTGCATTTCTATACGCCATTGCACCTCGTGTCTCTCTGAAGGGGCCAGGTTCTGGCCATGGTCCCCGGTAAGCCTAGAACTCCACCCACATTGATGCCAAAGTTACGGATATCCTTATCAGCCTGGATAGCTCCGGGGAGCCATTGAGGCTCCCCCCCAGAAAAATTACGACTTTCGTAAGACCAAAATTTGAACATGCAGCAGTTATGTGGTGATATGTCATAAGAACATATTGGTAAACTAGAAAAGGTGTAAAGGCATGCTACTAAATGGCTTCCAGAGCTGAAAATGAGCTACAATGAGACACTAGAGATGTTAGCTATGCCAATAGCTAGAAGATAGAAATAAATAAATATTATGATCACTGAATACAAAATAGTAACAAGAATTTAAAAAATTGACAGGCATTCTTGAAACCTGCAAGTTCAAGAACAAGTGGTCGTAGATTCAAACTAAGGAATAAAGATACCAAACAAACTTCTGAAAATTTTCTTTTGTAAACAGTGGTAGACTGTTGGAACAAGTTAAGTGAGAAGGTGGTGGATGCCAAAACCATAAGTAGTTTAAAAGCATCATATGACAAAGAGTACTGGGAAGATGCGACACCATAAGCATAGCTCTCATCATGTAACTGCTCTTAGGTTATTACATGTGTAATTCACATCAGCCTTAGGAGCCTATTGGAGATTACAGGCTAAAACCTGTTTAATTTACAAAGGTGCAGGGAGCAGGAATTTAGAGAATCGCCCTCACTGAAACTGCTAACCCCCCAGAGATGAAGCTAAGCATAACAGGCAACTGCGAGGTTAACAGAGGAAACAAGCAATGCAACAAACAACTTGAATAAGATCCACTCAGTAGTTAGGTCCCCCTCCCATCCACAGTTACAACTGGCCATGGTCAGGTGGCAGCACAACAGGACCTGCTATATCTCTGTGTCAACAATCACCAATCGTAGATTTTTCTGTGGAGAGCCCCTTCGGCTCCCTGGAGAATATACAGGGCTGATGTGTATATATTAGATGGTGCCAACAGTCAGTTAATGGAGTTCTATGCCTACTGGGGACCACGAGCTAGAACCTGGTCCCCCACCTCAGAGAGGCATGAGGAGCAATGGCCTATAGACACCCCCATGTAGTTGGAAGCAGTCTATATTTGCCATGTACTTGGTCAGGAACCCAGAAAGGTAGGCATCCCAAAACAAACTACAACTGGTTAGAAATTGTCAACCGAAAGTCAAACGAGCAGGCAGAAATTCCCAATCGGGAAACAAGCAAACAAGCATGAAGTCACTACAGCCACTGCACCGCTGTCTTCGCAGCATCCCCCCCCCTCCTCACTGGGAGGGGAAAGGAGGGGCCCCAGACCTCCCGCACTGGCTACCCAACCCCAGTTCTAAGACTGTTGTGTTGGGCGGAGGTCGATCAACTGTGGCTCCAATCCTTGAGCAGCACTATACCTTGGGGTGTTGTGCTGCAGTGGTGGAGGTGTGCAAGCCAGGTGTACTTCCAGAAGTATTGGGGCTGCATGCACCTAGAGTCACCTTCCCTAGGTGCCCTGTAAGTACCTCCCTTGCAGTTTGGGGTTCCCATCCACAAACTGTTCGGGAACTTCCTCCACAGGGTTCTTTTACTGCTTGGTGATTGCCCACCCTTGGGGTCAGCTGGAGGTTTCCTACCACTGTTTGGTCTTGGGTAGGAGATAGTATCATCACTGGCAGAGGCACAAGGTACTATGTAGCTGTCTTTTAATACACAAAGTGGCCGGTTCTGTTAATCCTGGAGATGTTGTGCTACTGCGGAGTGTTTATTTTCTTTTGTTTTGTTTTGCCTGGTGGGGTCTGCCTGGTGTGGCTGTAGGACCACTTTTATTATTTGGGATGCCCTCTGCTAGGTCCCTGTGATTACACACATTGCAGGGGTTCAGCTTTTGGTGGTTTGGTAATTTTGAGATAACCGGTTAGCAGTACCTTGCCTGGGCTTCCCTAAGCAGTCAACCTAATAGCCCTGGAAACCCCTCATTGGAACGCATTGGTCCAATAACTGCATCCTTTGAGTCCCATCTCGCTTCATGCAAGTTTGAAGATTGCTCTGTCGCCTTGTCTCAGGATGATACTCTGCCATGCTGCCTGTTGGGTCAAAGACACCTTTGACCCCAGAGTCCTGCAAATGGTGTTCCTTGCATGTCGCCCAGTTCACTACTATTGATACTCAGGTGCAGGCAGCTTCAGCATTGCACGCGAGGTTTAACACTTTCGCGAAACGGCGTTTGAAAAAAACTTTGCCCAACTGAAATGAGCGTTTCGGCGATCGAGTGGCAACATTTAAAAGTGTATACTCTTTTGACTGTCCTGACATTAATTTTCGATGTACGTATTTCATTTTTGTACTGATGTGTTCGCAATAGAATGTTCTAGAAGAACATAAATATAAAATGTCACCAAAACATAAGTTAGATCAGCAACAAATAAAAAACTACGTCGATGACTAGCCGTGAGCGCCAGACAGCAACGAAATGTTTCTACTATCTTCAGGGTTCTCAACTCCACACTTGTCCTACAGGATTAATTTTGATATCACTGAAATCGCAATAAAATTCTCTACACGGACATATGCATATAAATATAGAATCAATGTTGCAACCGACCCACAAGAGTGTGGGAAGTGGCCAAAGTGTTACCCGCGGCGGCATATCGGCGAAACCCGCATTGAAAAGTGTATATTCAATTCACTGTCCTGACATTATTTTTCAATGTACGTATTTCATTTTTGTACCAATGTGTTCGCAATAGAATGTTCTAGAAGAACATAAGTATAAAATGTCACATAAGGATGCGTTTGACCGGCAACAAATATAAAAACTACGTCGATCATACTCGTCGTGTCAATATTACAATTGTTTTACCATGATGATTCACTGCCATGCCGTTCTCCCAAATAAACTCCTCGGCTATTAGAGAGAACGTAAATTTTATGGCGAACATTTCTAAACTATCCCCAAGTAGATCGGATCGAAATTGGAATTTATACAAATATTTATTCTCGTGACTCCCGTCAGAGTCAGCTTTGCGGAACCCATACAAAACTTAGTGACGCGCTCGCGCGTCACTGAGAGGCGAAAGTGTTAAGTTGCTGCAACGTGTGAGGTTGGTTGCCTTTCCGGATATCCAAAAGTTGCCCCGCTCTGGTTATAGAGATCCGGACTTGGGGGTGTTAGTTGCCTTGACTTTGGTTTCGTCCGCACCCCCTGGTCCTTTTCCTACTATAGTTCATTCTTCCCCCCCTTCTTCCCCTGCTCCCAGCTCCCAAATGTCTGAGGGTTTTCGAGTCAGGGAAGGCCTTTCTTGGTGTTGAGACAGGCGGCTTCAGGGGACTGCCCTTTCCGGATCGACGGTGGAGGCATTCAAGCCTGTTCCTCCTGCCGGGACTTCCGGGTTGAGCTAGTGGACCCCGTTCTTCCCTGCTTTTCCTGTGGTCTGTTCCTTTTCTCCAGAGGCAGGGGGTTTGGAGGACGCATCGGCCCAGGGCCCTGATGTGGAGGATCCCGTAGCTGGGGAGGAGTTGACTTGGACCCTATTTGATGTCCCTTTGTTGTTTGTTCCCTTTTTGTTCGGCTTGTTGTTGCAGGGGGAAGGATTTTTTTTAATCCCCCCTACCCCCCCTCTCTATACGAGTATGATTTGTCGTCGGCTCCTTCCCGGCTTTGATTCCGGGTTTCCTCGAGTTTTTCAGTTCCTTCCGTTTGGAGGGTTTCGGCTTCTTGAATTCCACCTAGGGAGGTTCGGGAGGCCCTCGCTGCATACATCCTGCGAGACCCCGTTTATACCTCGGTGATGGACCCATCTTCTATTGAGTTCGGGTCGACTTTTCCCTTTTGGGTGCGTTATGAGGTACCGGAGTCTTCCTGGCTGGCTGACTGTCCTTTCTTTTCGTTGGATGCATGGCATGGGTTTTGTCAGACCCACATGCTTGATTGACAGGAGACTTTTACTGTTGTACAGGTTTACCTAGAGGGCAGGTTTGAGTGCCTTAATGAGTGCTTGTTCGCCCCTGTGCTTCCTAGGGACATTGGTGTTGTGCAGCTCCATGTGTAGGTTCCTTCCTTTTCGGCTGCCTTGGTTGCTGTGCCCACAGGCCTTTGTGCGCCTGTGGGCACTTGACCTCGATCTTGCGTTTTTTTTTCCTTCTCGAGTTGTCTTTGGATTGGCTTGAGGAGGATGTGGAGGCGCTGGGTGCCAGGTCTTCATCCGGTGCGCATGCCTCCACAGTTCAGGCATCGACTGCCATTTTGAAGTTGTTTGCGCCGATTCTTAAGGAACAGTGTCTGTTCTTTTTGCTTCTTGCCTCGCGTGTAGACAGGCTGTGTTTACTCTCTCCTTGGAATCCGCTTGGGCTCTGGCTCTTAGGTTTTCGTCGCCTTTTTGTCCGTTACTGTTTGCAGAGTCTCTTGTCATGCAGTTTCTGCAGGCAGCTTCATCTAGTTGCTGTCCAATGGTGAACTTGTTGGTTCTCCCGGTGGGAGGGGGGCCGTGGTGGCTCTTCTCGGAAAGGTTGTGCCAGAGCTCAGGGTTCCTTCAGTCGTGGTAAGCCGGTTATCTTGAGATGATTTTGGAGCTTAGTGTCCCCGCAACCTGGTCCTCGACCAGGCCTCCATCCCCAGGAAGCAGCCCGTAGCAGCTGTCTAACTCCCAGGTACCTCTTTACTGCTAGGTAACAGGGGCGTCAGGGTCAAAGAAACATTTTTGCCCATTTGTCTCTACCTCCACCAGGGATCGAACCCGGAACCTCAGGACTACGAATCCAAAGCCCTGTCCACCCAGCTGTCAGGCGCCCAGTTGGGTGGTGCCAGTTTTTGAGTCGGGACTGCCTTCAGAGCTGGCCTCGTCTCGTCTATGCAGTGATCCTTCTGCTCATCGGTTAGCTTCTTGTAAGGGGCGTTCGCCCTTTTGCAGATCGCCCCATTGACGAGGCAATGGGGAGGGAGGCTTGCGCTCTTTGCTCACCCCTGGTCCCACAATTCATGAGAGTTTCAGGTCATCTCCTCCAGCCTGTAGTGGTGTTGCGTGGCTGCTCCTCCTCCTCCTCCAAGGGGTTCTGAGCTGGCGGGGCAGGCCTTTTTCCCTGCACTCCGTCTGGTTGTCTTGGAGTGGGTATGCTTGGGTGTGGTTGATACGTACACATCCCTCAGGTGGGTTTCCTGCCTGTTTCCAGTCCCAAAACAGGACTTGTGTGGATCTGCGGTTCATTCTGGACTTGTCTCGTCTGAACCCCTGGATCGTTTGCCCATCCTTTTGGATGACCACTCTTAACTAGATAGTTTCTTTTGGAGCCGGGTGCTTGGATGGTGTGTCTGGACCTCTATGACGCATATTGGCATGTCCTGATTCATCGGGGATTCAGGGACTGGTTATGGTTTGTGGTGGGGCATCAGGCTTTCCACTATAGTTGTCTTCCGTTTGGTCTGAATCTGGCACCTCGCATGTTTACGCGTCTTACCCGGGTCGTGGTGATGCATCTGTGTCTGTTAGGGGTTCGGGTTCTGACCTACCTCAACTACTGGCTGGTGTGGGCTCCCAGTTGGTCTGCATATCTGCTCACCAAGAAAGTGGTTCTTTCCCAGCTCGCTGGGTTCGGGTTTCTGGTGAATTGGAGGAAGTCTCATCTGGTCCCGTCTCAGATTCAGACTTGGCTGGGTCGTGTGTGGAACTCTCGGACTGCTTCCTTGTCTTTACCTCTGCCTCTCTGGTCGCTCAGCGGTTGCTCGAGCAGCTGTGTGGGAGTCTAAACTTCGTCGTGCTAGTTTACCCGCCAGGGCGAGTGTGGCTTCGGCGGCTGTTCTTGGTTCCTTTGGGACTGTCCTTTCCACCGCTCTCGTGTTTGCTGGATTCGGGGGCCTTGCGTCGGTTGCTGTGTCGTTGGTTTCCTCTTCGGGCTTTTCAGGGTTCAGTGCCATGGCACCTACCCACGCTCTCGCTTGATGTGTTCACAGACGCTTCGTGTCTCGGCAAAGGTTTTGTGACCAGTGCTCACCAGGCCGGCCAGGGTCGATGGGAGCCATCTTTCCGCTGAGCTCAAAGCACTATGTGGGAGTTTGTGGCTGTTTGGCTGTCGCTTCAGAGTGTTCTGGTCGCTCGAAGTTTGAGCATCCGGCTCCATCCTGACTGTACTCTGGTGGTTCATTGCCTGAACTGCAGGGGGTTTTCTTCGGTCCTTGGCCCTTTGGGGCTGGTCACTTTAAGTGATTCGTCTGCTGGATTCTTGGAGTTAGGCTCTCCGTGCGGTTGATGTCTGGGGACGGGGTGTCCAACATCCTGGCGAACAACTTCGATGTTGGACCTCTGTCCACGTAATGGACAGTCGACACCAACTCCTTCAGTTGGCTCTGCTGGTCTTATGGACTCCCAGATGTGGACTTCTTAGCGTCAGTGTGGTCCCAGCATCTTTCAGTGTGTGTGGCGCCTTTTCCTGACTTTGAGGCTGTCGCGGTCGATGCTTTTAGGCAGCACTGATTGAGGTGGGGCTACCTGTACCTCTTTTCCCTGGTCCAGCTGTTGCTTTGGGTCATGGCTCGGTTGGAGACTTAACAGGAGTGTTAATACTGAAATGTAGTCCTGTTGGCCCAGCCTTGATTTCGGGCACTGCTTTCTCAGTATCCGAGCCTGAGATGTTTTCCACGGCTCTGCCTCTTTCAGCAGATTTGACCGGTGCAGTACATGCCTTGTTCGATTTAATCCTCCGCTCTTCACACCTGGTCTTTGTGATATGGGTTTATCACCATCTGTATGGTGATCAGGTAGCTTTGTTGATGGTGTCCCACCTGAGAGTTTCGTCTCGGTGACAGTATGAGGTTTCCTGGTGTTCTTTTTGTCACTTTTTGTCTCTTCATAGGTGGTCTTCCATTTCTATTTGGGTTGTCTTGTCCTTTCTTTTTTGGCTGTTTTAAGACCGTCATTTGATGCCTAATACTGTCTCCTTGTATCGTGCGGCGTGGGCGGAGCCACTCCAGCTTGCGTTCAGGGTAGATGTTACTTTTGCCCCGTTCCTTATGCTTTCTTGTGCTTTGTTTCACATCCGGCCTGCTCATGCATCGCCCAAGCCATTCTGATTCTTGGACAGGGTGCTCTCTTATCTTTCCTCTCCTCGGTTTGTGGTGGCCCCTTTGGTTCAAGATTGTTTTTCCAAGGCTATATTTCTGTTGGCATTGGCCTTTGGGGGTCGGGTCGTTGAGCTGCATGGTTTCCTATGGCGCAGGGGTTTACTCTTTCGGTCCTGATGGTAGATTTGTTTGGTTGCAGCCTTCTCTTTCTTTTCTGGGGAAGAACGAAACGGCTGCTTTCCGGAGCGTGTCCTTGGGTTGTGGATTTTTGGTTGATCAGGCCGGGGTTGCATTATATGTTGTGTCTGGTTGCAGCTCTCCGCCATTCTCTGCATGCTTCGGCTTCAGTGGCTAGGGATGCACATTGGGTTGATCCGGTTTTCCTCGTTCCCTGTTCCGGGGCTCGGTTCTCCCAGGTCATCCACAGGGTTATTAACTCTAGCCAGCCTGTGGTCTTGCCTCATGCTCATGACGTTAGGAAGTTTTCTGCTTTGACTGCCGTGTTTGGCAACATGTCTTGGGCTGATATTAGGGAGCGGGGATTTTGGAGGTTGAGCAGGGTCCTGGGCGCATGTTATTTGGTTAACGTTTCTGCTCCTAGGCATTCCTGTGTTGCGCGCGCACACAGAAATCACAATAGCGTGATACATCAAATGAACAAATCCACAAGGACTGTGATGAGGGTTCGAACCTACATCCGGGATGATCCCAGATGCACCTTAGTTGATTGCGCTACGACATGGTCAAAAGAATTGCAACCGGGAGTGCTACTGCCCTCACATGGTTGCAATTATTTTGACCATGTTGTGGCGTAATCGACTAAGATACATCTGGGATCATCCTAGACGTATGTTCGAACCCTCATCATGGCCCTTGTGGATTTGTTCCTGTGTTGCTTTGGGTCGCAGGTTGCAGCCAGTTGTCTTGACTTCGCTTTAAGGAGTTTGTGGCGGCTGTCTCCCAGGTAAGTCCCTCTTTTCCTTGTCTTAGGTTATGTAGCTCCAGGGAGCTGTAGGAGCTCCCCACAGAAAACCAGAGTTGAATGTAATGAAACGCCATTTTCTGGGTGAACCTCGGAAGCTCCCTGGCAATCATTGCTCCCTCTGGTTGACAGGTTTTTGTGCATTGTTTGATGCTTAGTTTCTGAACTGGAGTGCTGGGTAAACCGGCATGTGGAGGGGAGGGCTGCGCGGACGAGCGGCGCGTCGTTGGAGTGTGACGTTTGCTTGTTTCCTTGAGATTGGAGGGAGTTCTACCTGTCTCTTCAGTTTTTAGTTCTAATTTTCTTACCATGTGGGGTTTGTTCTATTATGCCTACCTTTCTGGGTGCCTAACCCCAGTCAGTGGTAGATAAGGAAAAAAAAAACAACGACAGTGGGGTTTTCCAGGGCCATTGCTTCCTGCAGCCTCTCTGAGGGGGCCAGGTTCTGGCTTGACCTCGGTAGGTCAAACTCTTTAGACTAATGCTCCGGTCTAATATATCATACATTAGCCAGATAGCTCCAGGAAGTCTCCGGGGCTCACCCAGAAAATGGTGTTTCATATCATTCAATACTGGGTTTTTCTGGGGGGAGCCCCGTTGGCTCCCCGGAGCTATCCCAGGCTGATATGCTAATGTCAGACTTTGGCATCAGTCATGTGTATGGAGTTCTTAGGCCTACCGGGGACCACGGCCAGAACCGGGCCCCCTCAGAGAGGCAAGGGGAGCAATGGCCTATAGAAGCCCCCGTGTAGTTGGAAGCATTCTATGTCTGCCATCGACCGGAACAGGCACCCAGAAAGGTAAGCGCCCCAAAACAAACCCCTATTCTGGTTAAAATTGCTACCAAAAACCGAACTAGTGGATAGAACTCCCCAACCGAAAACAAGCAAACTAGTGTGACGTCACACACCGCCGCGCCGCTGTCTGCGCAGCTCCCCCCTCCCCGGGAGGGGGAAGGGGGAGCCCCAGACCCCCCGCGCCGGCTACCCACACCTCAGTTCTTGAGGCTGATGCTATAGGCGATGGTCGTGTGCTCTGGCTCCGGTGTCGCTACTGCACTGTGCTTTGCGTGTGGTGTTGGTTTTGTGGGTGCGAGAGCCAGGAGTTATCTTCGGTACTCGGGCTGCATGCGCCTAGGGCTGCCTTCCCTAGGTGCCCTCTAAGTACTGCCCTTGGGGCTTGGGGCCACCTTCCACAGGCTCCTCGGGGTCTGCCTCTGCTGGTCCGTTTTACCTTTCGGTTTTTCGGCCGCCTGTTGGGCTCTTGGGTGTTCTGTTCTCCCTTGTTACCGGCAGGTAAGAGGCAGTTTGCACTGGTAGGGGCGCAGGGTGCTGCTCAGCTTGTATTTCCCGACATCGCGGCCGGCTCTGTTCCTTGGGGTTCGCTGTCCTCTTGCGGGGTTTTGTTTTTCTTTTTGTTTTTGCCTGGTGGGGGGTTCTGTCATTTTATTCAGTTTGTTTTTGCCCTTCCACTGTTCTCCTCGGTGGCGCCCCCTGCTAGGTCCCCGTGAGTGTACACGTCCCTGGGGTTCAGCTTTAGAAGTTTGCTTGGTAGTTTTGGGCGCCGGTTTGCAGCACCCTGCCTGGGACTACCTGAGCGCGAGTCCTCTTCAAGTAAACGCTCAGGACCCTGGGAATCCCCTAGGGGGCGCGTGGGTCCGATGGATGTGACCCTGGAGTCCCCACTCGCTGTGTGCGAGTTTGAGGGTTGCTCGGTCCCCTTGTCTCAGGGTGACCCTCATTGTTTTTGCCTCTGCCACGCTGCCTGTTGGGTTGGTGATACTTTCGACCCTGAGTCCTGTGTGTGTTGCTGCTTGCTTGTGACTCAATTTACCCAATCCTCTGATGATTCTATTCGGGTACAGGCGGCGCGTGCGTTGCAGTCTAGGTTTCGTCTGTTGCAACGTGCTCGATTGGTTGCTTCCCCGGATGCCCCGGGGCTGCCCCGCTTTGCTTTTCGAGACTCGGATTTGGGGGTGGGGTCGCTTCGATCCTGGTTCAGTCCGCACCTCCTCGTCCTTCCCCTTCTGTTTGTTCTGGTCCCCCGCCCCTGCTTCCGGCCCCGAAGCGTCTGAGGGTTTCGGGGTCGGAGCAGGGGTTACTTGATCTCGAGACTCGGGCAGCTTCGGGGGTTGCCCCTTCCGGGAGGGCGACAGAGGCATTCGAGTCTTGTCTCCCGGCCGAAGCTTCAGGGTCTGACCAGTGGGGACCCCCTTCCTCCAGCTTTTCCGGGTGCTCCGTCCTTGTCTTGTGGGGTCGGGGCTTGGGGAGAGGACTCGGCCTCGGGTCCTGTGGTGACGGACCTCGCGGCTGGGGAGGGGCTGACTTGGGGGCCTTGGGCCCCGCTGGACCCCGCCTGGGTTTTTCTTCCCACTGAGCGGGGCTTATTGTTACAAGGAGTTGGGTTTTCTTTTCCCCCCCTCTGCGTACGAGTTGGATTTGGTGTCGGCCCCTCCCCGGGTTCGGTTCCGTGTTCCCCCGGGTACGTCGGTTCCGTCCTTCCGGAGGTTTTCGGCTTATCGCATCCAACCTGGTGTGGTGCGAGCGGCCTTTGCAGCTTACCTCCTGCGTGACCCGGATTATGCCTCGGAAATGGATCCGTCCACGTTCAGGTTTGGGACTTCGTTCCCTTTCTGGCTCCGTTACGAGGTTCCGGAGTCGTCCTGGCTAGCAGACTGCCCCTTGTTTGGTCTGGATTCCTGGCATTCCTTCTGTCGTTCCCGCACGCTGGAGTGGCGGGAAGCTTCCACGGTGCTTCAGGTTTTCCTGGGGGACGAACTTGAGTACCTGAATGAGTGCTTGTTTGCCTCTGCCCTTCCCCGCGATGTGGGCGTTATTCAGCTCTATGTGCAGGTTCCCTCCCTTTCGGCGGCGCTCGTTGCGGAGGACTTGCGCGCCCAGGGCCTTTTGTGTTCGGCCTTGCGGTTCTTTTCCCTCCTGGAGCTGTCTTCGGATTGGCTCATGGAGGATGTGGGGACGCTTGGGTCCGTCCCGGGGTCCGGCACCTTGTCCTCGGCTGCGTGTTCGTCGGCTGCCTTGTTGAAGCTGTTCACGCCAATTTTGCGGGATGCGGTTTCCCTGTTTTATGTTTCCCGTCTCGCGTGTCGGCAGGCGGTGCTGGGTTCCTCCGTGGAATCTGCTTGGGCTCTGGCTCTTAGGTGTTCTTCACCTTTTTGTCCTCTCCTGTTTGGGGAGTCGGCCGTGGCGCAGTTTATTCAGGCTGTGTCGGCGGCTTGTCGTCCGATGTCGGACTTGTTGGTTTTCCGGGGGTCCCGGGGTGGGTCTTCCCGGAAAGGTCGTGCCAGGGCTCGGGGTTCCTCTCGTCGTGGTAGGCCTCTGGTGTCAGGTTTGGGGTTGGCTCCTCCTGCGGACCCTCCCTCGTCTGGTTGGCGCGGTGTTCGCGCTGTGCGGGGTTCTGGGTCTCGTAAGGGTCGCCGGCCCTTTCGCGGTTTGCCCCCTTGACGGGGCGATGGGGGGGCGGCTTGCGCTGTTCGCCCGCGCCTGGTCCCACGATTCGTGGGCCTTTCGGGTCGTGTCTCGCGGCCTGCGGTGGCGTTGGGTGGCGCCCTCCCCCCTTTGGGGGGTCGGGGCTGGCAGGGCAGGTTTCTTCCCCTGCGCTCTGTCGAGTCGTCTTGGAGTGGGTACCCATCTGAGGGGCGTCGTCGAAACGACGTCGTCCCTCAGATGGGTTTCCCGTCTGTTTCCGGTTCCGAAACGGGACTGCGCGGACCTGCGGTTCATTCTGGACTTGTCCCGTCTGAACCCCTGGGTTCATTGCCCCTCCTTTCGGATGACTACGCTGTCTCAGGTTCGGCTCCTCTTGGAGCCGGGAGCTTGGATGGTGTCCCTGGACCTCCGGGACGCTTATTGGCATGTCCCGATTCATCCGCGGTTCAGGGACTGGCTCGGTTTTGTTGTGGGGCGTCTGAGTTACCGCTTTCGTTGTCTCCCGTTCGGGTTGAACCTGGCACCTCGCGTGTTCACGCGCCTTCCACGAGTTGTGGTGGCTCGTTTGCGTCTCCTAGGTGTTCGGGTGTTGGCCTACCTCGACGACTGGCTGGTTTGGGCTCCCAGCCAGTCAGCTTGCTTGCTAGCCAGGGATTTGGTTCTTTCCCAGCTCGCCGAGTTCAGGTTCTTGGTGAACTGGAGGAAGTCCCATCTGGTTCCCTCTCAGGTTCGGACTTGGCTGGGTCTCGTGTGGGACTCTCGAACCGCCTCCTTGTCTCTCCCTCCGGAGTCTCTCCTGCGGCTGCGGTCCCGCCTTCGTCTGTTTCTGGAGGGCCCTCGGGTCACCCGGCGGTTGCTCGAGGGGCTGTGCGGGAGCCTGAACTTCGCGATGGTGGTCTACCCGCCGGGTCGGGTTTGGCTTCGACGGCTGTTCTGGTTCCTTCGGGGTTCCCCCTTCCGCCTCTCTCGCGATCGCAGAGTTCGACCCCCGGGGGACTTGCGTCGGTTGCTGCGTCACCGGCTTCCTCTTCGGGTTTTTCGGGGTTCAGTGCCTTGGCGCCTACCCGAGCCCTCGCTCGATGTGTACACGGATGCGTCGTCTCTCGGCTGGGGTTTTGTGACCAGTGCTCACCAGGCCGGCCAGGGGCGTTGGGATCCGTCCTTCCGTCGAGCTCACAGCACGGTGCGGGAGTTCGCGGCAGTGTGGTTTGCTCTGGGGAGGATTCGGGTGGCCCACGGATCAACGATTCGGCTCCATTCGGACTGCTCTCCAGTGGTTCATTGCCTGAACCGCGGGGGTTCGATGTGGTCCTTGTCTCTTTGGGGTTGGTCGCTTCGGGTGACTCGTCTGCTGAGTTCTCGGGGTTTGGCTCTCCTGGCGGTTCACGTACGGGGCGTGTCCAACGTCTTGGCCGACGCCCTGTCTCGCTTCGTTCCCCTCTCCACGGAGTGGACGGTCGACGACGAGTCCTTCCGTTGGCTTTGCCAGACGTTCCGGCGCCCCAAAGTGGACCTCTTCGCGTCGGCGTGGTCGCGGCGTCTTCCCGTTTATACGGCGCCCTTCCCCGATCGCGAGGCCGTCGGGGTCGATGCCTTTCGGCTAGACTGGTCGAGGTGGGGGTTCCTGTACCTCTTTCCCCCGGTTCGGCTGTTGCTCCGGGTCCTGACTCGCTTAGAGACTTACCAGGGGAGAGTTGTCCTTCTGGCCCCTTGGTGGCCGGCCCAGCCTTGGTTTCAGGCGCTGGTTGCTCGGTGTCCGAACCCGAGGGTTTTCCCGCGGCTCCGCCTCTTTCAGCAGATCGGGCCGGTACGTCACGTGGCTGGTTCGATCTTCTCCTCGAGTCTTCGCGTATGGTTTTTTTGACTCGAGTCTATCATCATCTCTATGGTGATCAGGTGGCCTTCTTGTTGGTGTCCCACCTGAGGGCTTCTTCTTGGCGGCAGTATGAAGTTTCCTGGCGGTCCTTCCGTTTCTTTTTGCGTCTTCGTCGTGTTAGCTCCTTGTCTGTTCGGGTGGTCTTGTCCTTCCTCTCGTGGTTGTTTCAGGACCGTCATCTTATGCCTAACACTGTCACTTCGTATCGTGCGGCGCTGGCGGAGCCGCTTCAGCTTGCTTTCGGTATCGATGTTACGTCTGCGCCGTTTCGCAAGCTGTCTCGTGCATTGTTTCACCTCCGGCCTGCTCATGCGTCGCCTGAGCCGTCCTGGTCTTTGGATAGAGTGCTCGCTTTCCTTTCATCTCCTCGTTTCGTTGTGGCCCCTTCAGTCCAGGATTGTTTTTCCAAGGCACTTTTCTTGTTGGCTTTGGCCTCTGGGGGTCGAGTAGGGGAGCTTCATGCTCTCCTCCGGCGCAGGGGTTTCTGCTCTTTTGTTCGTGGTGATTGTTTTGTTCGTTTGCAGCCATCTCCTTCTTTTCTGGCGAAGAATGAGACTGCTGCATTCCGGAGGGGTCCGTGGGTGGTTGATGCTTGGTTGGTCAGGCCGGGGGTGCATCATGTTTTGTGTCCGGTTGCGGCGCTTCGCCGTTATTTGCGCGCCACAGCTTCTGTGTCCTTGGACGCGCTGTGGGTTAATCGGTTTCCCTTCTTCCCTGTTCGCGGGTTCGGGTCTCTCAGGTCGTCCGCAGGGTTATTAGGTCCAGCCAGCCTGTGGTCTATCCCCGTGCCCATGACGTTCGTAAGTTCGCGGCTCTTGCTGCCGTCTTTGGGAATATGTCTTGGTCTGATATTCGGGCGCGGGGATTTTGGCGGTCGAACAGGGTCCTGGCTGCTCGTTACCTTGTGAATGTCCCTGGGCCTCGTCGGGCCTGTGTTGCTTTGGGTCGGCGGTTGCAGCCAGTTGTCTCGGCTTCGAGTTGAGGAGTGAGCGACGACCGCCTCCCGGGTAAGTCCCTCTTTTTTTCTGTCTGTGGGTAGTTAGCTCCGGGGAGCCAACGGGGCTTCCCCCAGAAAACCAGCGTTGAATGTAATGAAACACCATTTTCTGGGTGAGTCCCGGAGGCTCCCCGGCATCCCTCCCTCCCTCCAGTCGGCGTTTTTTCGCGTTTTTTACATCCAGCCTCAAGAACTGAGGTGTGGGTAGCCGGCGCGGGGGAGCTGCGCAGACAGCGGCGCGGCGGTGTGTGACGTCACACTAGTTTGCTTGTTTTCGGTTGGGGAGTTCTATCCACTAGTTCGGTTGTTGGTAGCAATTTTAACCAGAATAGGGGTTTGTTTTGGGGCGCTTACCTTTCTGGGTGCCTGTTCCGGTCGATGGCAGACATAGAATGCTTCCAACTACACGGGGGCTTCTATAGGCCATTGCTCCCCTTGCCTCTCTGAGGGGGCCCGGTTCTGGCCGTGGTCCCCGGTAGGCCTAAGAACTCCATACACATGACTGATGCCAAAGTCTGACATTAGCATATCAGCCTGGGATAGCTCCGGGGAGCCTCCGGGACTCACCCAGAAAATGGCGTTTCATTACATTCAACGCTGGTTTTTTGACTTGCTGACTTTTTAGATGCCTTTCCCAGTGAGGTGACAAAATATCACTGCTCCTTGCTCCTCTGTGAGTGAGTGGGACACAGAACCTCTGTGAGGTTCTGGTTTTGGTCTCTGGTAGGCCTAAGAACTCCACAGCTGATGTTACCTGGTAGATGGAAACCAACTTATTGTTCTTCCTGTGGCTCCCTGTGGCTTCAGGGAGCCACAAGGGGTTCCCCCCCCCCCTCCCAGAAAATTAGCTTTAAGGTTTGTGATCCAATTTAGCAAAATCAATTTCGCTATGTTGTCTTGAGCACTGGATTTTAGGTGTTGCTATTCATTTCTATGAATTTATTTTGCATATTATTAATTGTGACTTCATATAGAATGATCCAGTTCAGTTTTCTATTCATTTTCAGGTCCTTCTCGTGGATTGTGGCGGTATAATGATAGTTTGGATTGGCAGTCTGCTCCCTCTTCATGAAAAGTTGCAAAATGTGATGCATCTTAGCAGAGTAGTGTGTCTTGCTGGTTTAGATGCCCCAGGTGGCCAAAGACATTGGCCACAGACATCTTTAGACTACCTGAGAGAACAGCTGACAGTCCACAATAATTTGTACATTCTACATAAAGTACGACTTTTGTGTAATTTATTCTAAATCCCTTTTTAATCATTTGAACAGAAACACTTATTAGTGAGAGGGTAATCTAAATTATGCCTGACTTGCAATGTTTTTTATAAGAAAGATAATACTAAACTCAGTAATATTATTATCATTCTGGCTTTACTTTTTAGCCTTATGCTTTACCACCTAGCCTTATCCTCTACCACCTAGCCTTATCCTTTACCACCTAGCCTTATCCTTTACCACCTAGCCTTATCCTTTACCACCTAGCCTTATCCTTTACCACCTAGCCTTATCCTTTACCACCTAGCCTTATCCTTTACCACCTAGCCTTATCCTCTACCACCTATTTATTTATTTATATACAAGAAGTTACATTGGGGTTAACAGAGAATATAGAAAATAAGTTGAATTAACATTCTTGTAAAGCCACTAGCACGCATAGCGTTTTGGGCAAGTCTTTAAACTAACAAAATTTTTTGATGAATTAACAGTAAAATTTATAAAAAATGTTAGCAGGTATTTTACAGCTTTTCTTTACAGGTACAGATAATTTTAAGTAGAATAATTACAGTAAAATCAACAAAAAATGTTTACAGGTAATTTGAAGAAATTTTGACACATAAGCAGATCAAAATAATACACAATACAAAAACAAGGAATACTAGGTACATGAGGATAGCATTTGAGGGTTATACATTGGTTCACTGAAGCATAATATGAGGATCATTTTGAGGAAAAGTTTCAAGGAATAATGCCGTAGAAAATGCACTCAATACAACAACCATGATATCAGATGATATCTAAGATTACAATGTTAAAGTAATATGGCTTAAGTACAAATATTGGGGGATTGAGTAGCACTAGGTACAGTGTGAAGATAAAGCCCATGGTAGAAAACTATGAAGATGAAATTAGGTACTTTTTAGTTTTATTTTTGAATAAGGCAAAAGTTGGACAGCTTTTCAAATCATTAGGGAGTGAGTTCCATAGACTAGGTCCCTTTATTTGCATAGAGTGTTTACATAGATTAACACTATCGGTCACTTTGAACCGGACTCTCATCCATTATTTTTCTGCCGAGTCCTAACCGAGGACCGGACTTGCGTCCACTACAAAAATATTTGTATAAAATTCATTTTTTATCCAATTGACCTCAGGATAGTATCAAAATAAGTGCCCTTAGAATGCGCACAATTTGATACCAAAATAAAAGATGTAACATGAAACTTGATGTCTGAACACTTATATGATTATAAATAGGTTTTTGGTCAATTTTTAAATATTTGTTAAAATTCTATTTATTGTGCTATTATGTTGGGACTAGTTTTAAAATGCGCGCCTTTATGTCGCGAACAATTTGATACCAAAATGAAAGATGTAACACAAAAATTTATGTCGGAACACTGGAAAGATATAAATAATTTTGTGATGATGAGCTTCCAGAATTAAAATATTTGTTAAAATTCCAGTTATTGCTCTATTATTATGGGATTAGTTTTAAAATACGCGCCTTTTTATTGCGAACAATTTGATACCAAAATGAAAGACGTAACACGAAAATTGATGTAATCAAACTGAACGAGTATATACATTAGGTTGCAGTATACAAATTGGTGCTCGTTCACGGGTAACTTTAGGCTTTTCTGCGGGGAGCCACTCGAGGCTTTTGTACATTATATTCATACACATCTGTAGGGAATTTAAATGCGAACACAATGATACCAAAACGAGCGATGTAGCACGAGAATTAAGGTGAGAAAAATGGAATGAGTATACACATTTTACTGATTTTGTATGCTCACGGGTAACTTTTGCCGACTTTAGGCTTTGATGTTGGGAGTCACGCCAGGCTTTTTGGACATTATATTTATACACACTTGTAGGGAATTTAATTGCGAACACATTGATACCAAAACGAACGATGTAGCACCAGAATTAAGGTGAGAAAACTGAAACGAGTATACACATTTAGGTGTCGCCGCACGCTCGCCCGCACCATTGGGGCCATGACGTCAAAGTCTGCGGTGCTCTCATGGGGTGCGCGATAGTGTTAAGTTTGACTCTGGGGATATCAAAGAGAGATTTATGTCTGGTGTGGTGGGCATGTGTTATATTACATCTGTCCACGAAGAGTTTCAGAACAGGGTTTGCACTTAGAAAAAGGGTTTTATAAACATAATTTACACAGGAGAGTGTATGGAGTGAGTTTGTTTAGCATGTTTAGGGATTTGAACAAGGGCGCTGTGTGTTGTCTGAAGGTAGAGTTAGTTATTGTCCTGATGGCAGATTTTTGCTGGATGATTATGAACCTAGATGATGGACCTAGCCTTATCCTCAACCACCTAGTCTTATCCTCTGGCATGTAGCTTTAGCCTCTGCCACCTAACCTTATCCTCTGCCATCTATCCTTAACCTCTACTACCTAGCCTTAGCCTCTACCATCTAGCTTTAATCTCTGCCATGTAGCTGTAGCCTCTGCCACCTAACCTTATCCTCCACCACCTAGCCTTATTCAAAATTCAAATTCAAATGTTTATTCAGGTAAAAGTACATACAAAGAAGATGAGTTACAAACATAATGTTGGATTTATAGATATAGCTAGTGCATACAATACCTAAAGTCACTAGTATGCATAGTGTTTCTGGCAAGGTGGGGGGGGGGAAATCCCACATAGACTAAAACTGAATACTAATTAAGATTAAAGTATAAATTGTGTTGAAAGGGTAGTGGGGGGGTGCAGGGCAGAAATCAGCAATTAAACAAGTTGGTCAACAAACATTATTGTTTGAAAATAGCAAGACATGGGTTGAA
This sequence comes from Procambarus clarkii, assembly GCF_040958095.1. Taxonomy (NCBI): domain Eukaryota; kingdom Metazoa; phylum Arthropoda; class Malacostraca; order Decapoda; family Cambaridae; genus Procambarus; species Procambarus clarkii. The sequence continues at coordinate 9,961,106 of NC_091192.1, forward strand.
CATTTTGGGGGTAAGGTAGGTTACATGGAGTTTATTAGGTAGTACTTAGTTTTTTTCTTAAACTGGTTGAGAGGTGTACAGCCTTTGACATGATTGGGAAGGTCATCATCTACTATGTAGTCTAATCATCTACCATCTAGCCAAATCATCTGCCACCTAACCTTAACCCCCTACTTCCTCATATTGTCCTGTCATATAATTCATTGCACATATTTTATTATGAAAAATACTTGTTAATATTTTTCTGTGATCGAAAGCAAGGTTTAATATGTTCAGCGTATAATTTGCAATAAAAATTTTCCATGGATGCTAACACTGTATAGATAGCTCAAATCACACTTTTGATCTTGGATTTAGTTACTTTCTTCAAATTATGAGTTTCGACAGGTATGAAAGTTAGGAAAGTGTGTTATTAATGTATAGTTTTCAAGTACACACTGTGGTTGATAAGGTTCTTTACTTTTTCTAGGGCTCTTCTTATTATGACTCCAAACTGGACCTTCAAATAATGCCAGTGGAGATTGGTTGGATGGAAAATATTATTCACGGACCTTTTGAAGCAGGTTCTGTCTATCGTGTATCCCTGAACAAGCTTCTCGTTCAGAATGGCCTGGCACTTCCAGTGAAGTCAGCAAAAGCAAACTCCAGGTAAGTGTTTAGGAATGTGTATCTGTGCATGCAGTTTATTTTTATGTTTAGCCCTTCCATTATAGTACTACCTCAGTTCGGCACACTATATGGGACCAACCCCAGTTCATAGCGGGGGTAGATTCGTTGCAACAGGTGACCTTCAGGAGGTGTTTGTGTCAGTGTCTCTTTTTCTTGTACCCAATAAAAATGCATTATTTTATTATATACTGTACCTATATATTACTACTCTTCTAAAAAATAGTTATAGTTATATTTACTTTATTGTTGGAATATGTCCAGCTTGAATTTTCTTGAAATTGTGAATACAATACAGTAATTATGTACAGTACTGTATTATGCAGTTAGAACTGTTTAAATTATGTAGTTCTGTAGTATGTTGAGTACTATAATACAGTTTATGAAAACTATTGTACACTAAAATTACTATAATTTAAATTTTACACTTTAACACTATGTACTTAAATTTAACACTTGTTCTAACTGTACATTTCATGCACGATGTTCTAGAGGTTTGCATCAGCTTTGCTGGTGCTCGCTGCTGCTGTGTTACCTTCAGCTGCTTAATGGTTCTCCGGCAATTTTCCTGTTCTTAATATTATGCCTATTATTAAATCTTTCCAACCATTCTTCACTAGCTCAAAAATCTGGAATGTTCATCTTTGAACATCAATCACATCATCATGGATGGATTAGTGGATGACTGGCGGGCAGGGTGGGTGGGTGGGTTTGGGTAGGCACATGGGTGGCTATTTGTGTGGGTGGGCAGCTATTTAGGCAGGGTGGGTGGATTTGGGCAGGCAGATGGACTGCTATTTGGGCGGACAGTGTGGGTGGACGACTATTCGGGTGGAGTCGTAGGATTTGGGTAGGTGGCTATATGGGCAGCTAACACCGAGAAACTAGGTTTATACACCCAACTGGCTGAAATTTAAGCCAGATCTTGTAACAAATTTCTCTTAACTATTAAATTTATATCATATTATATATTTTTGGGTTATATATATTTAGTTTAGCAAGATTTTTAGGATAATAAGAGCTGTGGAAATTGTTATTTAAGAAATCATTTATTAATTTTAATATTTCAAGGCCATAGGTCACTAAACTGTAGCGACAAATTCGAACAAAAAGCACATGGTGCTGTGTGTGTACAGGAAATAGACCAGTCCACCCGCACTCAAGTTATTTTGAAAGCTAGAGCCAATAACATAAATAATTTCTGAAATAGCAAATGTCTATCATATTACAGTATATTTTCTGGGGGGGGACCCTGTCGGCTCCCTGGAGCTATCCAGGCTGATATTGAAATATTAGACTTAAGCATCATTAGTGGGAAAGGAGTTTATAGGCCTACCGGGGACCACGAGTTCGAGCCTGGCCCCCCTTAGAGAGGCATGAGGAGCAATGGCCTATAGAAGTCTCGATGTGGTTGGAAGCATTCCGTGTCTGCCATCAACTGGGTCAGGCACCCAGAAAGGTAAGCATTCCAAAACAAACCCCTATTCTGGTTAAGAAATTGCAACTAAAAGCCAAACAAGTGGAGACAACTCCCCATGCAAAAATTAGCAAATGAGCATGACGTCACCATGTCGCTGAGACACCGTCTGCGCAGCTCTTCCCCTTCTTGGGAGGGGAAAGGGGAAGCCCCAGACTCCCCACACCAGCTATCCAGAACCTTAGTCCTGAGGCTGATGCACTAGGCGGAAGGCGTGTGCTCTGGCACCAGATTTTGTCTTCAGCTCTGTGCCCTTGTGGTGTGGTGGCTGTCTCATAGGGGGGTGCACGAGCCAGAAGTAATTCTTCAGTACTTAGGCTGCATGTGCCTAGGGGTTACCTTCCCTAGGTGCCCTGTAAGTACTGCCCTTGGGGCACGTTAACCAGATTCCTTGGGTTCTGCCTCTGTTTGGTCGTTTGCTGCTCGGCTTTTGGCCGCCCTTGTTGTGCTGGAGTGTTCTGGAGACCATCTCAAGACACATAATTGACTCTGGTCCTTTCCCTGACTGCCTCTCTCCACCAAGTGACCGATAGGGGCTTGCACATGTCACTCCTGCCCGGTTCCAATAATGTCTCAACCCTTTACAGTACATGTTATACACATTTCCCCATAGTTCATTTATATGTCTTATAATGTTCCAGGCTGTTTTTCTACATTTAACATTGTTGTTTCTCTATATTTTCTTGCATTGAATCTGTTAATTAATAATTTAACCAATTATCACTTTTGTTTACCATGGTTTTTAGGAGATTGCATTTTCCTGTTAACATGATGATCTGTGCATCTGCAGCCTTAGGGCTGGGTTTTCAACTGTAACAGTTCCAGACTGTTTTCCAGCATTTAACACTGCTTTTTCTCCCTACACAAGGGTCTCTCGCTTACACCCTTCCCAGCCTGCGAGGCCTTTGGGGTCGATGCCTTTCTGCTTGACTGGTCGAGGTGGGGTTACCTGTACCTTTTCCGACCGATTCGGTTGTTGCTCCAGGTCCTGGCTCGGTTGGAGATTTACCAGGGAAGAGTAGTCCTGTTGGCTCCTTGGTGGCTGGCCCAGCCCTAGTTTCAGGTGCTTCTTGCTAAATGTCCGAACCCGAGGGTCTTCACACGGCTCTGCCTCTTTCAGCAGATCGGTCCGGTCTGGTACGTGGCTGGTTCGATCTTCTCTGCTCTTCACATCTGGTCTTTTTGACGCGAGTTTATCACCACTTGTATGGTGATCAGGTGGCTTAGTTAGTGGTGTCCTACCTGCAAGTTTCGTCTCAACGACAGTAAGAAATTTCCTGGATGTCGTTTCGGCACTTTGTCTCTTCATAGGTTGTCTTCAGTTTCTTGTCGTGTTGTTTTGTCCTTTCTCTCTTGGTTGTTTCATGACCGTCATCTTAGGCCTAATACTGTCGCCTCATTTCAGGCAGTGCTGGCAGAGCCACTGCAGCTTGCATTTGGGGTGAATGTCACTCCTGCTCCGTTCCGCAAGCTTTCTCGGGCGTTGTTTCACCTCCGGCCTACTCATGCACCGCCTGAGCCGTCCTGGTCTTTGGACCGGATGCTCTCCTTTTTCTCTCATCTCTTCGGTATATGGTGGCCCCCTAAGTTCAGGACTATTTTACTACGGCTTTTTACTTGTTGGCATTGGCCTCTACGGGTCTGATTGGAGAGCTTCATGCTCTCCTCTTGCGCAGGGGTTTCTACTTTATCAGTCCTGGTGCTCGTTTCTTCATTTGCAGCCGTCTCCTGTTCCGGCGAAGAATGAGTCTGCTGCTTTCCAAAAAGGTCCTTGTGTTGTTGATACTTGTTTGATTTGGCCGGGGTGCATCATGTTTTGTGTCCGTTTGTAGCTCTTCACTGTTACTTGCGCGCCAGACCCTCTGTGGCAGAGGACGCGCTTTGAGTTGACCCAGTTTCCCTTTTTCCCCTATTCCAGGGCTTTCCCCTATTCCAACCAGGGTCTCCCAGGTTGTCTGCTCCCCGACATCCTTGCCTCTCTCCGGTCGCTGGTTTTTCGCGTTTTTGGTACTCGGCCTTTGAACTGAGAAGAGTTGCCGGCATGGAGGTCGGGGAAACCTCCGGTCCCCCTCCCTGGGAGAAGGGGGGGGGTTGCGCAGACAGATGCATGACGGTTGTTGTAACATGTTTGTTTCCTTGTTTTTGATTGAGGAGTTCTGTTTGCTAGTTCGGCTTTCGGTTTGCAATTTTTGACCAGCAGTAGTTTGTTTTGGAATTCCTACCTTTCTGGGTGCCTGACCTGGTAGATGGCAGACAAAGATTGCTTCCAATTACACGGGGGTGTCTTTAGGCCATTGCTCCTTGTGCCTCTCTTGAGGGGGCCAGGTTCTAGCTTTGGTCCCCGGTAGGCTTAGAACTCCTTCAAGTGACTGTTGCCATGGTCTAATATATACACATCAGCTTGGTATAGTTCCAGGGAGCCCCCAGGTCTTGCCCAGAAAATGGCTTTACATTACATTACATTCATCGCTAGTTTTTTGGGAAGTTCTTATGATATTTTGAGGGCATTGGTTTAATTTTTCAACCATGTGGTAGTCTGTTTGGATTCCCCTAATTTTCTTGGTGCTTCACTGTTGATGGCAAGATGATAAACTTTGCAGTTAAAGTGCCAGACTCCAAGTAGTGTGGCACTTAATCAGTAAGCTAGCTTCAGGGAGCTTCCGGAGCTCACCCAGAAACTGACGTGTCATTACATTCGATGTTGGATTTTTACCATGTCTTGTAATTAAATTCGGGTACATTTGGTTGAGAGCCAGCTGTGCTATAGTTGAATTATGGGTCACCCCCCATATACCATTCATCCTATTGAATCTTTAAGTAAAGTAAAGTAAAGTAAATTTATTCATTAAAGTACATACATAATTGATTTACAAACATAATGTTGGATTTATAGACAGAGCTAGTGCATACAATACCTAAAGCCACTAGTACGCATAGAGTTTCGGGCAAGGTGAGGTGGGGACAAAAACACTTAGACTAAAACTTAATAGTAATTGAGCTTAAAGTATAAATTGCATTGAAAATAAATAAAAAAATAAAAGATAAATAAGGGGGGAACATCGTAGAAAATAGCCAATATACAAGTTGGTCAACAAACAGCATTGTCTTAAAAATAGTAAGACACAGGTTGACATTTAGGGGTAAGGTAGGTTACATGGAGTTAATTAGGTAGTACTTAGTTTTCATCTTAAACTGGTTGAGAGAGATACAGCCTTTGACATGATTGGGAAGGTCATTCCACATTCTGGGTCCCTTGGTTTGTAGAGCATTTCTAGTTTGATTAAGTTGTACTCTTGGAATATCAAATAGGTATTTGTTTCTAGTGTGGTGCCCACGGGTTCTGTTACAACCTTCTAAGAAGCTTTTAAGGTCAAGATTGACATTACAATTCAGAGTTTTAAATATATAGAGTACACATGAGAGGATGTGCAGTGACTTAATATCTAACATATTCAGAGATTTGAGTAAGAGTACCGAGTGCTGTCTGGGGCCAGAGTTGGATATTGTTCTAATAGAAGCTTTGTGTTGCGTAATTAGAGGACGTAAAGGATTTTGGGTAGTAGAACCCCAAGCACAAATACCGTAGTTGAGATAAGGATAGATGAGAGAGTAATAGAGCGTCACCAGGGCAGGGCGAGGAACATAATATCTGATCTTAGAAAGAATGCCAACAGTTTTAGAAACTTTTTTTGCTATATTTAGAATGTGTCCCTAGAAATTCAGCTTGTTATTGATGTAGACGCCAAGGAATTTACCATCAACTTTACTACTGATTTGTATATTGTTTATTCTTAAATTAATTTCATTTGAGGATTTATTACCAAACAAAATATAGAAAGTTTTGTCAATGTTAAGGGTGAGTTTGTTAGCAGTTAGCCAAAGATGGACTTTATTTAGTTCAGTATTCACAGTGACATTTAGAGCAAGAGGGTCAGGACTGGAGAAAATGAAAGTTGTCATCAGCAAATAAGATTGGTTTGAGGTGTTGAAAGGCAATTGGAAGGTCATTAATGTAGATGAGAAAGAGGAGAGGGCCAAGTATGCTGCCCTGTGGAACACCAATGTTTATGGGTAGTGTAGGAGAAATAGAATTATTCACAGAAACATACTTGAGCCTGTCAGTAAGGTAAGACTGAAGGTATTGTACCTTCTGGTACCTCTGACTCCATAATAATGTAATTTAAGAAGAAGGTTTTGGTGGTTAACAGTGTCAAAAGCCTTATGTAGGTCCACAAATAACCCAACAGGGAAATCCTTTTTATCAAGAGCTGTATGTATTAAGTTAATCATACTAATAAGTGCATTGTTAGTGCTTTTATTGGGTCTGAAACCATATTGGCAAGAGCTAAGTATATTGTGTTTGGTTAGATATGAGTAAAGATGCTTGTAGATTAGCTTTTCAAATATTTTTGACAAGGTTGGCATAATTGATATAGGTCTGTAATTGTTGACATCAGTGAGATCACCACATTTGTGAACTGGGGTTACTCTCACTTTTTTTAGAATATCTGGAAAGGTTTGGAGTTCAAGTAATTTGTTGAAGAGCAATGCAATGGCAGGAGCTAGAAATCTGGATTTTTTTTTGTAAATTAGAGATCGTATCTCATCAAGGGCGCTTGACTTAGTTTTAAGGGAAAGGATTATTTCATTAACATCAGAGGATTTAGCGGTAGCTAGGTACAGAAACTCTAGATAGTTACCTGTAAGGTAGTCTTTAATATTAGTGAGTGAGGATGGAATATGAGCAAGGGATGTATTAATGGATGAATAGAACCTACTGAATTCAATAGCAGTGTCTGAGGCCGAAAGCACACCATCGTCATTGGATAGGAGAATTGTTTTTTTATTCAAAAGCGTTTTTGAACCTAATATTTGGGAGATAGTGCTTCATGTTTTTTTTAATGTTGCCCTTAATTTGGGTAAATTTATTTTTGTAGTATTTTATTTTGGCTCTTCTAATTATGTTAGACAGCATGGATGAGTAAATCTTTGAAAATTCTGTGGAGACGACTCCTAAGCTATACTTCTTTTCATGGTCATGTTTTTTATTAATAGATTTAAGTATACCCTTTGTAAGCCATGGAGTGTTTAACCTTTTATTTGTAACTTGTTTTGTTAGCATTGGACAGTGGGAGTTATAAAGGTTTAGAGTTTTCTGAAGAAATGTTTGCACTGTTAGGTTGATGTTCACTATCACCTAATTCAGCCTCCCAGTTGATATTAGCAGCAGCAGCAGCAGCAGCAGTAAAGTTGCGTATAGAAGTTTCATTGTGCAGCCTAAAGCTTATCTTCCTTGTGTCTAGAGGTGGTTTATTAATGTTGGTTAGGAGAAATGAGGGGTAATGGTCTGTGGCCCTATCAATGATTATCCCTGAAGTAAGTGGAGAGGTTATGTTAATCCAGATGTGGTCAAGAGCAGAGGCAGTACTATCAGTGATTCTAGTAGGTCTAGTGATTAAGGGTATGAGGAAGCAGGAATTCATACAGTTGAGGAAACTAGCAGCAGGACGGTTTTCAGGCTCGCAGAGGTCAATATTAAAGTCCTCTGCGATAATTAGATGGTTTTTGTTCAGTCTGTTATCTAGTATTAGATTTCTAAGGTTAGAGGTGAATTCGGACACATCAGTGTTAGGAATTCTATAGACTGCTCCCACAGTCAGGACAGACTCGGCACCCTTGACTCTGAAACTGGCGAAGATATACTCCCCACAGCAGTCTCTAGTTCTAATTACTTTTAAGCATGTCAGTTCTTGGTGGTAGTAAAGAGCAGTACCACCACCTCTCTAACTTGGTCAACAGTTGTGAATTGCTGAGTAATTTGGCATGTTAAAGAGTTGAGTAGTATCTTCTTTTAACCATGTTTCAGTAAGTATAACAAAAGAGAATTTGTTGTCAACAGTTTGAATCAAGGCACTAACATCATCAAAGTGTTTGCTTAGAGATCTTACATTCAAGTTAATTACAGAGATATTGTGATTATGTGTTAATATATTGTGTACATCATGTGCTGTATAATATCTGCAATTTTGATCATTAAAGTGATGATTGTCATAGATACTGGGTAAGAGGTTTCGTTCTGGGTCTATACTTGTTTGCATAAGAAGGCTGGTTGTAGGAAAACAAGGCATAAAAGGCAATTACAAAATAAAAAAAATGTTGATATAAAAGGGGGGTAAAATATAAATATATACTAGACTATACAAGACAAACACGAAGCAAACAAAATTGACGTAGATTGCTTACAAGTACTCTCAGGTACATTGAAAGTAATAATTTGCATTTTGAGACAAAATTTAATGGGTGCTCCTGACCAAATGACCTAACTTCTCATTATTATTAAACAATTAATTTTTTAATAGGCCTCATTTACTGTTTTTTCAATTTTTTCAGGGCCTTAACTTCAGCTTTGCAAAAGGAACAAGAGGAGTTAGTGTATGATCATGATCATTCTATTAACTTGGCTAATGCAGATGCTGAGTCACTCACATCAGATAAAGAAATTTATACTGAACAGGTAACATATTTATAAATTTTTTTTAGATTTGCTGACAATGTAATTAATTACCTAAGTATTTCCCTAAATGTAGGCGCACAGGAGGAGAGCTATGCATGTAGTGTCCTCTCGTCCCAGTTTCCATAAGGCTAACATAACCTACGGGCCCTAGAAAACCCTGTTGGGCTCGGGAGTACCATGGGTGCATCCTCCAATCCCTGTCTCACCTTGTGCAATGCTGAATGTTGTCCATTACCTCTGCCTTGCTGTGACAATTACCCGTCTGCCTCCGTCATGTTGCCTGTTGGGTCGGTGACACCTACGATCCTGGGTCTTCCAGGATTTGTTCTCCACTTGTCATTCTGTTACCAATTCCTTGTCTAAGGATGTTAAAAGCAAGGCAGTGGCTTCATTGCTTGCTAGGTTTTCTTTGTTGCAAGGAGCCAGGTTGGTTGACCGGCTGGAAGCTCTGAAGCTTCCAACCGATGCATCTTTTCCGCCAGCAAATGTGGTCCGTAGGGCTCCCCCTGGGTTCGTGTCCGGGTGATCTAGGATCCCTTGGATTCGTCTTGTCAGAGGTTTTCTGGATGGGGGAGCCCCTATAACTAAGTCACATAAATCTTTAGTACTAATGTACAAGTTATTGCTTACCTTTATTGATGACTCTTTTTGGGATATGTAAGACGGTGAGGAGGGGGAAAGGAGGGGAGGTGTTAGTGTTTGGAAGGAGGGGGGGGGGGAGTCCCCTTCCATTATAACATCAGTCATTGATGACTTCTCTGGGGTACACTCTAGCACATTTTCCCTGAATATCACTAGGACCTGCTTGTGGCTTACTGCTGGGTTTTTTCTCACTTAAAACCTGTCTAATGACACTAGTTTTTCCTTACATTGTAACACTTGATTGAAGTGAGGCATCACATTGTCATTAAAAAGGTTAACACAACGTCCTACTACAGCTCGCTCTGGGTGAATTAATAACAGCTTTTCAACACCCTCAAGTGTTTGTGTTTTTTGTTCCGTGATTGTTGATACACCTTTTGCCACTTTAGTGCTCATAATAGGCTTTTTCTTAGCAAATACAGTGCATATTGTTGACTGAGATTTGTTGTACTGCACAGCTAGTTCAATAACCCGTGTACCATTTTCATAGGTATGAAGGATCTCTTATTTTTGCTGTATGGTCATCGTGACGTGTTTTCTTGGCTTGAACCTTACCACTGGCTTTCTTGAGACCTATGGCAAGATATAATAATAATAATATGTACTGTTCAAATACCTAAAAATCCGAGAAATACTGAAATCTTTACAAAATATTCAGATGTGATTGTCACTAGGCAGGATTGATATACAGTGTGTCCTCACTTGAACGAACTATATGGGGCGAAGCCGATTCGTTCCAGTGCGGAATTCGTTCCATCCGTCCGGCCCCAACAACCTTCTTATTTTTTTTTTTTAAACATATGCCAGGACACATTAGTTTGTTTCTTTGTTGTGTGGTGCTTCATTATAATATCTTTCATGCTCTTTTGGTGTCAATAATAATCTGAGATGCGAGAATCACCATCCCCCACCCCACTCACACCATCCCCCACACCACCCTCCACACCACCCACACCATCCTCCACACCACCCATACCATCCCCACACCACCCATACCATCTCCCACACCACCCACACCATCCCCACACCATCCTCCACACCACCCACACCATCCCCCACACCACCCACACCACCCATACCATCCCCCACACCACCCACACCATCCCCCACACCACCCACACCATCCCCCACACCACCCACACCATCCCCCACACCACCCACACCATCCCCCACACCACCCCCCACACCACCCATACCACCCCCCACACCACCCCACACCACCCCTCACACCACCCATACCACCCCCCATACCACCCCCCACACCACCCATACCACCCCCCACACCACCCATACCACCCCCCACACCACCCATACCACCCCCCACACCACCCATACCATCCTCCACACCACCCACACCATCCCTCACACACCCCACACCACCACCCACACCACCCACATCATCCCCCACACCATCCACACCATCCCCCACACCACCCACACCATCCCCCCACACCACCCACACCATCCCCCACACCACCCACACCATCCCCCACACCACCCACACCATCCCCCACACCACCCACACCACCCACACCATCCCCCACACCACCCACACCATCCCCCACACCACCCACACCATCCCCCACACCACCCACACCATCCCCCACACCATCCCCACACCACCCATACCATCCTCCACACCACCCACACCATCCTCCACACCACCCACACCATCCCCCCACACCACCCACACCATCCCCCACACCACCCACACCATCCCCCACACCACCCACACCATCCCCCACACCACCCACACCACCCATACCATCCCCCACACCACCCACACCATCCCCCACACCATCCCCCACACCACTAACACCATCCCCCACACCACTAACACCATTCGCCCCCACCACCCACACTCCCCACACCACCACCCACACACCCCACACCACCACCCACACCATCCCTCACACACCCCACACCACCACCCACACCACCCACATCATCCCCCACACCATCCACACCATCCCCCACACCACCCACACCATCCCCCACACCACCCACACCATCCCCCACACCACCACACCATCCCCAACACCACTAACACCATTCGCCCCCCACCACCCACACTCCCCACACCACCACCCACACACCCCACACCACCACCCACATCATCCCCCACACACCCCACATCACCCACATCATCCCCCCACACCCAACCACACCACCCACACCCAAACCACACCACACCACCCAAACCATACCACACCACCCACACCGTGTATTGAAGCAGCAGGCTTGGAAGCGTCTCAACTCGCCCGACAAAAAAAATGATGGGTTGACAGGTCTCCTCTCACACCTCCAGGACCCCCCCCCCCACCCCCCAGGTACCCGGCCATACACACCTCAATGCCAAGTCAGCTATTGTTTTCTTCAGGAAACAATAAAACGTGTTAATGATTAATAATGTATATTAATACACGAAAATTAACATATTTTGGCATAAATATTTTACAGCTAAGATTGAGATTTATAATAGAGTATGAATGAGAGGTTTGGCAGCCATGCGTGGTCACCACCCTTCTCTCTCCACTTCCACCTCCCCTGACAACACCTTCCACCACTGACCCCACCTGCCTCTTTCCACCACCTGCCTCTTTCCACCACCTGCCTCCCCTGACCCCACCTGCCTCCCCTGACCCCACCTGCCTCCCCTGACACCGCCTGCCTCCCCTGACACCGCCTGCCTCCCCTGACCCCACCTGCCTCCCCTGACACCACCTGCCTCTTTCCACCACCTGCCTCCCCTGACCCCACCTGCCTCCCCTGACACCGCCTGCCTCCCCTGACCCCACCTGCCTCCCCTGACACCACCTGCCTCTTTCCACCACCTGCCTCCCCTGACACCGCCTGCCTCCCCTGACCCCACCTGCCTCCCTTGACCCCACCTGCCTCCCCTGACACCACCTGCCTCCCCTGACACCACCTGCCTCCCCTGACCCCACCTGCCTCCCATGACACCGCCTGCCTCCTCTGACACCACCTGCCTCCCCTGACACCACCTGCCTCCCCTGACCCCACCTGCCTCCCATGACACCGCCTGCCTCCTCTGACACCACCTGCCTCCCCTGACCCCACCTGCCTCCCATGACACCGCCTGCCTCCTCTGACACCACCTGCCTCCCCTGACCCCACCTGCCTCCCCTGACCCCACCTGCCTCCCTTGACACCACCTGCCTCCCATGACACCACCTGCCTCCCCTGACCCCATGTGCCTCCCCTGATACCACCTGCCTCCCCTGACCCCACCTGCCTCCCCTGACCCCATGTGCTTCCCCTGACACCGCCTGCCTCCCCTGACACCGCCTGCCTCCCCTGACACCACCTGCCTCCCCTGACACCACCTGCCTCCCCTGACACCACCTGCCTCCCCTGACACCACCTGCCTCCCCTGACCCCACCTGCCTCCCCTGACCCCATGTGCCTCCCCTGACACCGCCTGCCTCCCCTGACACCACCTGACTCCCCTGACACCACCTGCCTCCCCTGACCCCACCTGCCTCCCCTGACCCCATGTGCCTCCCCTGACACCGCCTGCCTCCCCTGACACCGCCTGCCTCCCCTGACACCACCTGCCTCCCCTGACACCACCACAAATGGTGCCAGCCACCTCACCAAGGCCTAACGTTCACACGACCTGTGCTTGTTTTATTGGCCTCCTCAAAATTTATTCTAAATAGGTATTAGTACAGTACGTAGGCTGTTAGAGGAGGGAGGGAGGGATCCAGGAAACAACCCCCCCCTACAATGGCTCAGGGAGCGACCGGCCGGCCACACAATGCCAGCTGTTATCTACACCCCAATTGTATTAAAAATTCTGTGAAAAGGAAATGTGTTCAAACTGTTTAAAATATGTACTGTATATATTACAATTTTCACCATTATTATTGCTCCAATATGACATTTTTCTAATAAAAAGGCTATTTTCAGTGTAGATAATGCGATAATTATCATTAAATTGACTCTTGGCATCTGACGACGAGAGGAGAGTGAGTGGTCTCTGTGGTCAGGTGGAGGAAGGAGGGTGGGGGCGGGGGAGCACGTGTTGCCTCCTGACAACAACTCTCTCACCTATGCCCCCCTGACACCATTTTATCACCATTTTTATCACCATTTCTCCCTAGAAACAATGAGTAGGGATAATAAAACACTACATAACTGTTTACACTCTGGTGAATCATAGTTGATGACAGCCAGCTCTGACGCTCGGCCTCGGTGACCGCTTAGACGAACATTCCTCACTTAATCGAACATTTGTATGTTCCACTGAACATTTGGTACCGAATTCAATTTGTTCGGCTCTTCCGGGAATTCGATAGAGCGGGGTTCGTTAGTCTGAGGAAGCACTGTATATATGCATATATTAGTATATTTTGGTTGCAGTCTTTCCTGTAGACATATATTATTAATTATGACCGAAAAAGTAAGATTAATAATTCTAACACGAATTTTCTCAACATTTCTTATATTTCTTTTCACTGTTGATGGTAATTGAAAAATCAATTCTCCAAAATTCATTTTTATTTCTAGTCTGACGCGACATTTGAACGCGTTTCATAATAACTTATTACATTTTCAAAGACTTTAGTTTACACACACACAACTAAAACAGAGTTTAAACAGCTTTGATTTTATACCTGCATTTGGGTGAGGTGATATGTTACAACAGTTTTGGATGAGGTGAAAACAAACTTTCAACACAAGACAGAACACGAAACAATGGGTATAATATTTTGTAAGTTAAAGGGAAGAATGGAAGTAACTGCAAAGGGCCTATTGGCCCATATTTCTTGATGCTTCTATATTGGTGCGGAGTCTTGAAGTGGTTAGAATATAGTTGTGCATTAATTGGCTGTTGATTGCTGGTGTCGACTTCTTAATGTGTAGTGCCTCGCAGATATAAAGCTATCGCTGCTATCTATCGATGATTTCCATGTTTTTTGTTAAGACTTCTCTGGTGATGGTCTGGTTGTGGGAAGAGATTATATGTTCCTTAATGGAGCCCTGTTGCTTATGCATCGTTAATCGCCTGGAAAGAGATGTTGTTGTCTTGCCTAAATACTGAATTCTTTGAAGCTTACAGTTCCCAAGTGGGCATTTGAAGGCATAGACGACATTGGTCTCTTTTAAAGCGTTCTGCTTTGTGTCTGGAGAGTTTCTCATGAGTAGGTTGGCCGT
>NC_091192.1:9978085-9983085 GCF_040958095.1 Procambarus clarkii
TGACATAATGGCATTGCAGGTCTGGAATCAGGATGATAACCTGATAATTGTAAATGCCTACAGCCCACCAGCAAGCAACACGTGGACAAAGGAAGAACTGGATGACAAACGAGAGGGCCTCATAATGGTCATGAGAGATATTATTGTACAAGCAGATAAAGATAAATCACGACTGTTGATACTGGGGGACTTCAACTTTAGAGCAATAGACTGGGAGGCCTATGAAGCAAGAACGGAGGACTTTTGGACATGCAGATTTGTGAACCTCATTCTGGAGACATTCTTGTATCAACACATAAAGCAAGCCACAAGAATGAGGGAAGGAGATATACCGTCAGTACTGGATCTAGTATTCACCAGGAAAGAAGAAGAGATTTTTGACATCCAGTACCTTCCTCCCTTGGGAAAGAGTGATCACGTCCTGTTAGACATTAAATATGCTTTAAGATATCATCTAGAAGAAAATGGGGACATTGAAACAGTTGATAAACTCGATTTAAAGAGAGGCAACTATGGGGAACTTCGAAATTTTTTTAATGAGTGTAATTGGACAGAATTGTTGCTAGGCAGGGAAGTAAATGAAATGTATGCCAAATTTTTAAAACTATACGAGGAAGGCACACAAACATTCATACCAAAACAGAGATGCAGGACCAGAAAACAGGATTGGTTCGACAGAAATTGTGAGAGGGCAAGAGACCAAAAGACACAAAAATGGAATCAGTATAGGAAGAGGCCAAACCCCCAAACATACCAGCGATACAAAGATGCGAGAAACAATTATACAGCAGTAAGGAGAGAGGCAGAAAGAAATTTTGAAAAAGGGATAGCAGATAAATGTAAAACAGAACTGGGCCTATTCTACAAATTCATAAACAACAAATTGCAGGTAAAGGATAATATCCAGAGGTTGAAAATGGGAAACAGATTCACGGAAAATGAAAGGGAAATGTGTGAAACATTAAATGAAAAGTTCCAAAGTGTGTTTGTACAAAATGAAATCTTCAGAGAACCAGACACAATAAGAATTCCAGAGAACAACATAGAACACATAGAGGTGTCTAGAGACGAAGTGGAAAAAATGCTCAAGGAGCTCGGTAAGAACAAAGCAGCTGGCCCAGATGGCGTTTCACCATGGGTTCTGAGAGAATGTGCATCTGAGCTCAGCATTCCACTTCACCTGATCTTTCAGGCATCCCTGTGTACAGGAATCGTAGCAGACAGGTGGAAACAGGCTAACATAGTTCCAATCTACAAAAGTGGCAGCAGGGAAGACCCCCTCAATTATAGACCTGTATCATTGACAAGTGTAATAGTGAAAGTATTGGAAAAACTAATCAAAACTAAATGGGTAGAACACCTAGAGAGAAATGATATAATATCAGACAGACAGTATGGTTTTCGATCAGGAAGATCCTGTGTATCGAATTTACTCAGTTTCTATGATCGGGCCACAGAGATATTACAGGAAAGAGATGGCTGGGTTGACTGCATCTATCTGGACCTAAAAAAGGCTTTCGACAGAGTTCCACATAAGAGGTTGTTCTGGAAACTGGAAAATATTGGAGGGGTGACAGGTAAGCTTCTATCATGGATGAAAAATTTTCTGACTGATAGAAAAATGAGGGCAGTAATCAGAGGCAATGTATCGGAATGGAGAAATGTCACAAGTGGAGTACCACAGGGTTCAGTTCTTGCACCAGTGATGTTTATTGTGTACATAAATGATCTACCAGTTGGTATACAGAATTATATGAACATGTTTGCTGATGATGCTAAGATAATAGGAAGGATAAGAAATTTAGATGATTGTCATGCCCTTCAAGAAGACCTGGACAAAATAAGTATATGGAGCACCACTTGGCAAATGGAATTTAATGTTAATAAATGTCATGTTATGGAATGTGGAATAGGAGAACATAGACCCCACACAACCTATATATTATGTGAGAAATCTTTAAAGAATTCTGATAAAGAAAGAGATCTAGGAGTGGTTCTAGATAGAAAACTATCACCTGAGGACCACATTAAGAATATTGTGCAAGGAGCCTATGCAATGCTTTCTAACTTCAGAATTGCATTTAAATACATGGATGGCGATATACTAAAGAAATTGTTCATGACTTTTGTTAGGCCAAAGCTAGAATATGCAGCTGTTGTGTGGTGCCCATATCTTAAGAAGCACATCAACAAACTGGAAAAGGTGCAAAGACATGCTACTAAGTGGCTCCCAGAATTGAAGGGCAAGAGCTACGAGGAGAGGTTAGAAGCATTAAATATGCCAAAACTAGAAGACAGAAGAAAAAGAGGTGATATGATCACTACGTACAAAATAGTAACAGGAATTGATAAAATCGACAGGGAAGACTTCCTGAGACCTGGAACTTCAAGAACAAGAGGCCATAGATTTAAACTAGCTAAACACAGATGCCGAAGAAATATAAGAAAATTCACCTTCGCAAATAGAGTGGTAGACGGTTGGAACAAGTTAAGTGAGAAGGTGGTGGAGGCCAAGACCGTCAGTAGTTTCAAAGCGTTATATGACAAAGAGTGCTGGGAAGACGGGACACCACGAGCGTAGCTCTCATCCTGTAACTACACTTAGGTAATTACACTTAGGTAATTACACACACACACACACACACACACACACACACACACACACACACACACACACACACACACACACACACACACACACACACACACACTCAATTCAATTCAAATTCATTCAAAATTCAAAATTCAAAAGGTGACACCCCTAGGGTCAACACTTGCAGCAGAGGAGCTCCAGCATATTTCAACAATCCTAAGTATTGTAGTACAGGTTGATGGTAGTGAGTGGTGTCCCAGAGAACATAAAGGTATAGTGCTCTTGAAAAATAGGTGAGATAACAGGAATGTGCTAAGGGAAGTGAAAAATCGGATGAGAAAAAGTTGCCCTAGTGTTTACAGTGCAGAGAAGAACATTCAAGATGGCCACCGGCAAGGGGAAAAACAAAACAGAGCTTGATTTTGAGGGATTCAATGAAGAAAGCATTGATATTAGTAGTCTACATAACAAGTTGGTAAATTTAGATACTATAGTGAACTCTCATGTAGAAATAATTAGTAAATTGAAAGAAAGTAATGACCATTTGAATAGCAAAGTTTTATGTCTTGAGGGTTTAGTGAAAGACTTGCGCAAGGATAAGAATCAATTGGAAACAAATTGCAAAGCCATGGAAGAAGAAAATAAACTCTTAAAAATAGCTTTGGAAGAAGTTAAAGTAAATTTAAACATAAATGACTACAATAGGTTAGGCAAGGAAATTCAACAGGAGAAGCAGCTTTTGTCAGCACAGATGGAGGAAGTTACACAGGGAATAGAACAGTGCAAGAAAGATATGCAACTCACTTATGCACAAGTGGCCAAGGAGAAGGAAAAAATAGATATAGCAGTAAAGGAAGTCAAACACTGCAGCAACCAAGATAAAACAAACATTAGGCTAGAAGTGAGGAAAGAATTGGCATCTAACCCGAAGTTGGTGCAAAACACAGTTGATCGGAGTAAGTCCCTGATCATTTTTGGCTGCAAAGAAAAGGCGATAACATCTAGGTCAGAAAGAGCTGTAGAAGAAGCTAAAGTAGTAGATAAAATTGTTGGCCTCGTGGAAGGTCTTACAAACAGAGAGAATGTGTGCGACTACAGGAGAATAGGCAGGTACGTAAAAGGGAAAGATCGACCTTTGAGGATCACCCTAAACGGTGCCAAACAGATGGAAGAAGTACTAAGGAATGCTAGAAAATTGCAAAGGGATGAGGATGGGAAAGGGTGGTCATTAAGACGAGATCTTTCAAAAGAAGATAGAGAGAAGCTGAAACTGAACCTCGCCGAGGCAAAACATTTAAATGAGAGCAGGAATGAAGAAGAAATAAATTCTTTTTTCTACAAAGTGATAGGGGTAGGCAAACCAGTAAAGTGGTACATAAAGGCAAACCAACAAAATCAATAGAGAGAGGGGGAGTGAAGAATAAGGAGAGGGGGAACAAGTTCCTGAAGATTGCATACACCAACATAGATGGAGTGAGATCGAAGATACTGGAGTTAAGTGATGTAATACAGCTGCAGACACCAGACATTGTTGCACTCACGGAGACAAAACTTGAAGATGTAATTTTAAATGAGGTCATATTCCCAAGGGGCTACTCAATTTGGAGACGGGACAGAAAAATTAGGAAAGGCGGTGGCGTTGCTGTGCTGGTAAAAGAACACCTAAAGGTGAAGGAAATAATGACTGCCAATCCACAAGAAGTTGACATAATAGCACTAGAGATCTGCTATGAGGATGATAAACTAATGATGATAAATGCATATAGTCCACCGCCAAGCAGCACATGGTCAAAGGAGGAGCTAGATAGTAAACGTGAAGGTCTTATAACAATAATGAGAGAGATTATAGCGAGAGCGGATAACGATAGATCACGACTGTTGATAGTAGGTGACTTCAACTTGAAATCCATAGACTGGGAAGCATATGAAGCTAAAACAGAAGATTTTTGGACCTGTAAATTTGTAGACCTCATCCTGGAAACATTCTTGTATCAACATGTTAAACAAGCTACGAGGATGAGGGAAGGGGACGTTCCCTCCATGATAGATTTGATATTTACCAGGAAGGAGGAAGAGATATTTGACATTCAGTACCTTCCTCCCTTGGGTAAAAGTGACCATGTCTTTTTGGGAATAAAGTATGCAATGCGTTATAAGCTGGAAGAAAATAAGGAGGTTGAAGCAGTTGAAAAACCAGACTTCAGGAGAGGACATTATGGTGACCTTAGAAATTTTTTTAGTGAGTATAATTGGACAGACTTGATGCTAGGCAAGGAAGTGAATGAGATGTATGGCAAGTTTTGTGAAATATATGATAAAGGCACAAAAAAATTTATACCAAAACAGAGATGCAGAACTAGGAAACAGGATTGGTTCAATAGAAATTGCGAGAGGGCTAGAGACCGAA